>NC_136810.1:55431986-55601986 GCF_951216825.1 Electrona antarctica
GCTTGCACCTGCTCCCCTCGACCCCCCCCCCCCCCCCCCCCCTCGCACCCCGCACGGAAGTCGTGCGCACGCACGCACGCACGCACGCACGCACGCACGCACGCACGCAGCGGATAAAAGGCAAACCCCACTGCCACTAAGCACATCTCTCTCTTCAAAGACCACCAGCCACTGAGTCATGAGTTTCCAAATCTTCACCTGCCTTTTAACAGCACCTCCGCCACCACCCTTCCCACCCAAATCACATCCGAGAGGCAACTTCGGAAAATTCCCCCACTCAGAGCTTGTATACGACTGCAGACGGCAAGAGAAGAAAAACGAAAACGTTTTTTTTTACCTGCATGCAACAGCCTGCACGTTATCCGATAAATAAATAACGTAACGTAACTCATGAGAGAGTGCACAAATGTAACCAAATGGACGGGTCAATTTGGTCACATTGTAGTTCAATTAACACATTTTACTGTGTTGGAGGCAAGGCTTTTGCACACCTGAATAAAATCTTGGTGACTATAGACCAGTGCATAGATGGAGTATAGTACAGCATACAAACACTGAATAAAGAATTTAATTTTTTTTATTATTATAATTAACAAAACAAATGCGCACAACAAAAATATTTGTTATTAACCCATCTAAGCCTGACCTCAAAATTTAAAAAAATCTTCTAAATCCTCCTGTTTTCTGAATTAAATATTTTCACGATTTTTCAAAAATAGCAGACCTACAAGCTCGTAGCGCGCCACTCGGTGGCGCGCTACGAGCTTGTAGATCTGCTATTTTTCAATAGCTAAATTATAACATAATGTTTAAAACACCCAAAATGGGTTAAGGGGGAGGCGTCCAAAGGCGTCCTGTGGCACTGAGTGAGTTAACTATAGCAATGTTTCAGTCAAAGACATTCTTCAGGCATAGTTACAGAAGGCATCATCGTTACTGTATATTCAACACATGCCTCGAATCTCGAATTCAAGGTCAAACACACAAGAAAGCATTTCTCAAATGTTTCTAGTCTGTATATTTTATTGATTGATTCAAGTGAAGAAGTGTTTTTTTGATTTATTATTTACTGTGTAGGAGGTGAAACTTTTATAAAATAAAATGTTAAGAGCCTTTATTTGACACAGGTATACAGTGTAGAGAGACAGGAAACACAGAGAGAGAGAGAGAGAGAGAGAGAGAGAGAGAGAGAGAGAGAGAGAGTATAGGGGAGTGACATGCAGAAAATAGTCCCGCTGGCCGAGAATCGAACCGGGGACTTGCTTGCTGCCATGCAGGCATTAGAGCCCTTGTGGTACGCGTCCTAACCACTCGGATATCGGGTCGCCCCACGCGGGGGCAAGCAACTGTGAGCGTTGCACCAGGGCACGTCGACGGCAGTCGTTGGTGAGGGAGGTGACAGGAGTGTTTCTTCCTCACTCCAATAACGTATTCAATCAATCAATCAATCAATCAATCAATCAATCAATCAATCAATCAAACTCACTTTCCTCTAGATCGCTGGTTCCCAAACACTGGGTCGTTTAATTATTATTACTTCAAAACATTTTCAAAAAACATTGCCAAAAAAATCACGAATTAAACCAAAATTCTATGATTCTTTTCTTCATAACTTCATGAAAGAGAAATCTAAGACATTCCATAAATTAGAATAAAATAAGTAGTGAAAATAGCAGATCTACAAGCTCACTTGTACTAGCTTGTAGATCTGCTATTTTTGCTGAATGCTTGCCTATATATCTTCACCGAATGTTCTCTTATTATGACATACTGTATTGCCCAGAAGAGAGAAGCTATAGGGTTAACGTTGTTAATGCCTTTGTATGCAGATGGAGAAGTCGATGCTGGGTGTGTGTGTGTGTGTGTGGTGATGGAGGTGGTGGTGGTGGTGGCGGGCAGGGGGGGGGGGGGGGGGGGGATCTGTCCAGGCTGACAGCCGTGTGACAGAGCTGTCAATCTCTGGACCTATACGCGGGGCAACGCCCTCGCCCATCAATTACACGCCAAAGCCTGGCGCTCGAGACAAGACGAGACTTTAACGCATTTTGGCCGGGAACCCCTTTTGGTGTTAGCATTATGTTATGCTTTAGCTATTGAAAAATAGCAGATCTACAAGCTCATAGCGCGCCACCGATTTTTGAAAAATCGAAGAACCACTGACATAGAAACATAGCTTTTTCAGAAAACTGTCAGGATGTAGAAGACATTTTTAGAATCTGATCTCAGGTCAGAATGGGTTAAAAATAGAGAAATAGAAGTGCTGCAGGAATATCAATCAGTGGCTCTTATGCAGGTGCTCTTTGGTGATACAGGTATAGGACCACAGACGGAAAAGGGTTTTTAATCCAAGTTGTAAAGATTTCAAGGTTTGGGTGAAAAGAAAAAAAGAAGAAAAGAATTTATGGTTTATTGACGAGCAAGGCAACAACACAAATGACCTACGCGTTTCGACCGATAAGGGTCAGGGTCTATCTCACAAGAAAACACCTCAGTCAAGCTGATGGACAGTGTGCAATGCGTATTAAAGCAACATAAAGTCTCACGACTGAAAATGTTTGCATGACCAAGTCCTACATTTGCGACACACACACACTACAGCGCTGATTCCTAAACAATCAACACATGTTAAACAGGCTGTCAACCTGCAGGGGAAATAAATCACAGATTGAGGCTTTATAACCTCACAGAAACCCTTCAGTTTGTTTCTACAGCTATTACCTGCAAATGAAAGAAACGATTATAATACTAGACATGCACTAAATGGTCACTTTACTTTTCCTCTGCCCAAAACTAATGCACTTAAAAAAACAGTCATGTACAGAGCCGTTGCATACTGGCGTGTGCGTGCTCCCCCCCACATTTGACTCTAACAAGAAATAGACCTGCATTTTGTTTCAAAAGGAAACCTAAGGCAGCAATAGTCAGAAAGGAATTTCAATTTCCCAATTGAAATATGATTGTTGTGGTGGGTCACGGCTTGAAAGGTTTTGAGAACCACTGGTGATATTTGAGGGTATATAGTAACGTCATTGGTGTGTGTGTGCGTGCGTGCATGTACTGTGCGTGTGTGCGTGCATGTGTGCATGTACTGCACGCACGCATTGGTTGTTTGTGTCGTGTTCTCTGTACTATGTAATAATCCACACAGGTAACGTACTGTTCTGTTGGCTTTATTCACACACGGTACATACAAAGATCAAGTCATGTGACATCCTACACGCCTATATGCTATCTGGTTGTCATAGCAACACATAGAATCACACAGCATAGAATAGATATCACCACAGTTTGTACTGTACAAACAACCAATTATTCACCAGCCTGATGGGTGGGGTTGGGTGGTGGACATGTAGCCAGGTGTCGCTCGCTCGGCTGTCAGCCCTAGCTGTGGACTTCATTACATCGTATAACAACACAACTCTGTCTGTCCCGCCGTCGTCTCCCGATGTGTTGGCTTTTAACCCAGTTTGGGCGGGAAACCCCTTTTGGTGTTAGCATTATGTCATGCTTTAGCTATTGAAAAATAGCAGATCTACAAGCTCTTAACGCGCCACCGAGTGGCGCGCTAAGAGCTTGTAGGTCTTCTATTTTTGAAAAATCGAAGAACGACTGAAATAGAAACATAGCTTTTTTCAGAAAACTGTCAGGATTGTAGAAGACATTTTTTAGAATCTGATCTCAGGTCAAAAGGGGTTAAAATATACGGTCGAATGCACCGATATAATTGCTCATTTTCGAGAGGAAAAGCCCCGTCCGCCATGCGGCAGGCAGCTCAGCTGGTGAGCTCCATCGATGACGTACCCCGACGACAAGTTAACACCATCGCAGATGGCGATGGATGCTGCTGGGGTCCGGGAAACAGTTGACATGTAGGCTAGTATTATTGGACAGTCACACACAGTCCTTGTATTAGCTTAGTGAGAGGAGGGAAAGGAGGTTCAGCATTTCATTTTATTATTCACTGATAGTTATTATTAACCAATTTAGACCTACAAATGTCTTCTACTGTAAATCATGACAGTTTTCAGAAAAACCCATGTTTCTATATCAGTGGTTCTCAACCCTTTTCATGTCAAGGACCCCAAAAATGATATGTATTTGGTCGCCGACCCCCATCTGAAAATATGTTTGTTTCAGGGACCTGATTTGAGTTAAAAACGTTCGTTCTGAAAAAATATATATTCCAAATTTGCGCCACATTTTCACGATTTTTCAAAAATAGCAGACCTACAAGCTCGTAGCGCGCCACTCGGTGGCGCGCTATGAGCTTGTAGATCTGCTATTTTTCAATAGCTAAATTATAACATAATGTTTAAAACACGAAAAGGGGTTCCCGTCCAAAATGGGTTAATCTGTATGATATATAAATCTAAATGTCCAGCCGTATAGTCTTACTGTCTGAGTGTTTGTTGTGCAGTGTGTGCTCGTTGCACTAACATGCCTAACTAGGCCTACATGAGTTCCACTGATGAATGTTGCGTTTATCACTCCACGTAGCAAAGCAAATTCCCTAACAATGACAATTTCTTATTGCGTGTGATGATGTTCTCTCTATCGTGTTTCTAGTATGCATTGCAATGTCTTCCCCATTTTAACCCATTTAGGCCTGACGTCAACATTTAAAAAAATGTCTTCTAAATCCTGACAGTTTTCGGAAATACCTATATATTATTGGTGCTCAATATTTCATGTCACGGACACCAGAAATTATATGTAATTGGCCGCCGACCCCCATTGATTGATTGATTGATTGAAGAATTTATTAACAGTTTGCAGAATTACAGTACATTTCAAGCACAAACTCAATACAATGGCTGTTAACTGTGAGTGGACGACCCAATTAAGCATTACACTTGTTTCCAATAGGGTCCACCATGTTCAAATCATCAAAACATTTAGAGACGTACAAATAGACACTTCTATAGACAGAACAGGAATTCATCATAAAAATCCATCTGAACATATGTTGTTCCAGGGACCCCCCCCCCCCCAGAAGCATGATTTGAGTTAAAAACGTTGGCTCTGAAAGAATATATAGTCAAAGACATTTTCACCATTTTAAAAAAAAATAGCAGATCTACAAGCTCGTAGCGTGGCACTCGGTGCCACACTACGAGCTTGTAGATCTGCTATTTTTCAACAGAGCTAAAGTACAACATAAGGGGTGCATACTTAGTTTAGACTAGTCATTGGTTAGACATGGGTTAAGGTTATAGGTTTAGGTGTGCTGCCCCGTGGGAGGTTAGGTTTAGGTGTGCTGCTCCGTGGGAGGTTAGGTTTAGGTGTGCTGCTCCGTGGGAGGTTAGGTTTAGGGTGAGGGTTTGAGATAGGTGATAGTTGTAGGACTAATGACTGGTCTAACCAAATGACTAGTCTAAACCAAAAACTGTCTAAACTAAGTACTGCTTAATCCATTGAGACCTGGAACGCATCCATGTCACGTTAGCGTTTAACCACATTAACCATTAACCCATTTTGGGGCGGGAACCCCTTTTGGTGTTTTAAACATTGTTATAATTTAGCTATTGAAAAATAGCAGATCTACAAGCTCATAGCGCGCCACCGAGTGGCGCGCTATGAACTTGTAGGTCTGCTATTTTTGAAAAATCGTTAAAATGTGCCTCAAATCTTTCCGAAAATTGTCATGATTTAGAAAACTTTTTCTTTTTAATTTCGACGTCAGGCCTGAATGGGTTAAAACACCAAAAGGGGTTCCCGCCCAAAATGGGTTAATGTTTCTACGTTTTTGTTTTGACTGCAATGGGTTGTTGTTGACTTGGAAAGCGAGCCAGTGAGAGGCACGTACTGTAGTACGCAGAGGCCTGGCGTCCCCGTGGCTCAGCTGTGCCAAATGTGTGTCAGCAGCCCTGAAGGCTGCGTGCCAATATGGCACCAGTGGCAGCAGGGTACGTCGTACATTATCCCATTCTGACCTGAGATCAGATTCTAAAAAATGTCTTCTACATCCTGACAGTTTTCTGAAAAAGCTATGTTTCTATGTCAGTGGTTCTTCGATTTTTCAAAAATAGCAGACCTACAAGCTCGTAGCGCGCCACTCGGTGGCGCGCTATGAGCTTGTAGATCTGCTATTTTTCAATAGCTAAAGCATAACATAATGCTAACACCAAAAGGGGTTCCCGCCCAAAATGGGTTATTCTACTCAGTGATGATTAACACATTCAAAACGCGAACCCCCTTTTGGTGTTTTAACTAAACATCATGTTATACTTTAGCTATTGAAAAAATAGCAGACCTACAAGCTCGTAGCGCGGCACTCGGTGCCGCGCTACGAGCTTGTAGGTCTGCTATTTTTTTAAAAGTCTTGAAAATGTGGCGCAAACCTTTGAATATATATTCTTTCAGAGTGAATGTTTTAAGTCAAATCTATGCTTCTGGGGGGACCCTGGAACAACATATTTTCAGATGGGGGACGGCGGGCCAATTACATATAATCTTGGGGGTCCTTGACATGAAAATGTTTGAGAACGACATGGGGTTTTCGGAAAACTGTCAGGATTTAGAAGACATTTGTAGAATCATTCTCAGGTCTAAATGGGTTAACACAATTGTTCTTCTCCCAAACTACCATCTCTCTCTCCCAAATTACTACCATCTCTCTCTCTCTCTCTCTCTCTCTCTCTCTCTCTCTCTCTCTCCTATTGTATTTCTGATTCACTCTATTTTTTGCTCCACCTAGGTGAGACAACAAAAACTGCACTACTGCTGACATGTTTTACCAACTCTGAACCAAACTCAAGAAGTGCAGACTGTGGCTAAAAACAGCCACGGGAAGTCAAAACAAAGCAGAAATCTCGTCGGGGTCGTGCATGGCCGGGCGTATTTACGAACTCCTGACCCGCGTCCGTCAGTGGTGCAGGTGCTCCCTCCCACAGGAGTCTAGTAATTAATTACACAACCACATGTCGTGCGTATGGCCCAGCTCAGCACCTGCTCCAGCCAATCCCTTTGGAGCTCGGTATATAGGGCCACAACATGTGCTAAGTGGGCTGGGACTGGAGTGAGCCCACTAATGATACCGTGAGAGCTTGCACACACACACGTGTGTGTGTTCACGTGCACAGTACGTGTGCACCTGCAAACCGCAAGGCACCGCACCTGCAAAAACATGCGTGCGCACAAATGTGTGCTGCTTATACACTTATGTACGGTAAATTGACTACACACATAAACACAATGTATCCTATTAGGCTATACATGCACAACTATGCAGTCTATTCATACTAATGAATCCCGCTGGGGGATATTTTCCGTTTCAGCTTCACCCAGCTGATGGCTTTTTTTACTCAGGCGGTCATATTGAGCGCTCGGGGGAGGAGGCGCAGTTAGGGGTTAAAGGGACACTTCACCCTTTTTGCAAAAATATATATGTTAATGACGTTTAGAAGATTTAGAACACTTTCCTGGGGGTCTTTATGTGTGTAATATGGGGTTTTAGGTATTTTAGATTTTAGCAGTGAGCCCAGTGTCTCTGATGTCATGGACACTGGGCTCACTTCCTTCCTGGACTACAATTCCATAATGCTTTGGTGCACTGCTCCTCCTTGTGGATAGGGGGAGGGCTGTCTTACTGAGACAACATGTAGTCCAGGAAGTAAGTGAGCCCAGTGTCCATGACATCAGAGACACTGGGCTCACTGCTAAAATCTAAAATATCTAAAACCACATATTTAGACACATAAAGACCCCCAGGAAAGTGTTCTAAATCTTCTAAACGTCATTAACATATATGTTTTTGCAAAAAGGGTGAAGTTTCCCTTTAAGTGTCTTGCTCATGGACACCTCAACACATAGCCGGGGGGGCGGTGCTCGAACCTGAGACCTTCTGTTTCCCAGGTCGGCCTCTCAACACATTCAGCTAAAATACTGAGCAACATCTACTATATAATGCGCCACGTCTCTGCGTGCGTATGTGTGTGCGTGTGTACGTGTGTGTACGGTTGTAATGCACGTAACTCGAGAACCGTTTGACCCACCGACTTCACATTCGACACACGCGTTCCACACCCCCACAGGGAGTGCAGTGCCAGCTATCGAGTCGGTCAGACCCACAGTTCTCCAGAACCACCACTGACAGTTAAAACGGGTGCTATGACAACGTATATCATTAGGTTCCCAAGTTGCATCGTTCCCAATAGGCCGGTGGCCGTCTGCGACGGGCACGTACAGGTCTAGTATAGCCTTATGAATACAAGAAATGAAATAATAAGGTATAACAGTACAGGTGCTACCAATCATACTAATCAAAGTTCCATTTAGTGTAGAAGAGCCTTTCCAGTGAGCCTATACAACAGTGTTGTTTTTGGCAGCAAACTTTTATTTTAGTTTTAGTCATAGTCTGAATTCATAGTCATAGTCTGAACTCTGTCTTGAATAGTTTTCATTTAGTTTTACGTTTTAGTCACCTGGAATGATTCAGTGTTAGTCTAGTTTTAGTCAACTAAATCTACAGTTGATTTAGTCGAACAAAATGTATTTTGGTGGGCCTTGATGGCGTCGTAATGACTTGCTAAAAATAGACGATCGTCTATTTTCAGCATTTAAGTAATCATAGCTTAGTTTTCATTTAGTTTTCATCAGTGGAAAAAGGTTGTCATGGCCCGACTCACACGTGCACAACAGCTTGATGTATGCTTGTTGTATGAGATGTATAGCTGATGCAAGCTCGCAATGCATTTCCAATGGGAGTCACATGGTTTGACACAACATTTGTGTTGTATGAGGGGGAGGGGGGCAGTCGAAACACAGCCGAAAGCAATACAACACAAATGTTGTGTCAAACCATGTGACTCCCATTGGAAATGCATTGCGAGCTTGCATCAGCTATACATCTCATACAACAAGCATGCATCAATGTTGTATGCTAGATCGAAAGGTGTGAGTCGGGCCATAGGCTGAGCTCACACCTTTCATGCAATTCTGGTGCTCGTTGGGTGCTCGTTGGGTAGTGTCATGGCCGCCCAATGTATTTCCAATGGAGGTCACATGGTTTGACCCAACATTGTGTTGTGTGAGGGGGAGGGGCGCAGTCGTCCGCCCCTCCCCCTCACACAACACAATGTTGGGTCAAACCATGTGACCTCCATTGGAAATGCATTGGGCCGCTGGGCGGCCATGACACAACACCCAACGAGCACAGAGAATTGCATGAACCGTGTGAGTGCACCCTTAGTTTTAGTCGACGAAATCAACACTGGCCAACAAGCACAATTGCAGCACCCTGCCTGACCCTGTTTGACCTGAATGGAACACTGTGTTGTTTACCCTACTAAAATATTTCATGCCAATATGGCTGCTGTGGAAAAAGGTCTATTTTGAATAATGAATGACTAGTACTATAACACAATAGTGCACAATTGAAGGACTCACATTTCTATTTGGCTACGGCTATAGGTTCTTTACCAATGGTGGAAAGTAACTAAATACATTTACTTAAGTACTGTAATTAAGTACAATTTTGAGGAATTTGTATTTCCAATTTCCAATACTTGCACATCTACTTCACTACATTTTGTATCAAAATATTGTACTTTTACTCCACTATATTTATTTGAAAACTCTAGTTACTTTGGAGATTGTAATTTTGGTTAGAAAACATCCATTAACCACTCCAGCCCCCATTTGAAAATAGCCGATCTACAAGTTCACAATGCGTCGCAACGCGACGCATTGTGAGCTTGTAGATCTGCTATTTTCAAAAGATTTTGTACACAGTATGAACTTGTGAAATGGCACATTCTGCACAATGAGTACTTTTACTTTTAGTACTTTAAGTACATTTTGATGCCGATACTTTTGTACTTTCACTCAAGTACATTTTCAATCCCGTACTTTTACTTGTAACGAAGTAGTTCTAAATTGCAGTATATTGGTACTATTACTCAAGTAAAACAATTGAGTACTTTTTTCCACCACTGGCTAATAGGTTCTTTACCTATTTTTTGTAATACCTCCCCAAACTGTATATATATATAGATCAAGGTACAGCACAGCTCATTAATAACAAGCGATGAACTGGATTTGACTGTGAAATCAATCCAGCGTAGACGAACAATCTCCCACAGCTTCTATAGTGCTGTCGCTAAACTTCATAGTCAGTGCACCCTGATCCCCCGGCAGTCATTCTGGCTGCCGTCACACTAGTCCTCCTCTAGCATATATATTTCATCGTCATCCTCCATGGAGTCCGTGTGTGTGCGTGCGTGCGTGCGTGCGTGCGTGCGTGCGTGCGTGCGTGCGTGCGTGCGTGCGTGCGTGCGTGCGTGCGTGCGTGCGTCTTATATTCTAAGACATCTTAGAATAAAAGACACACGACAAGCTGTTCCCGGCTCCGTTTATTCCAGGAAGACAGCAGAGGATGTTTACTCCTAGAGTCAACATGTTTCTCAGACACATTTCAGTGGAATTCTCTTTCAGCTTATAGCCTTAAATCCTATCAAAACGGATGTAACAGCAGTATACCTCACCACAATAATATTAATAACCAAATGCAATTTTATAGAGCTTAGCAGCGGGCCTGCCAACACTTACAACGTGCAAATCCAAATTCAACACTCTCTAAAGCACAATAATGACAATCAGCCCCTGCCAGGTTTTTTCCATTTTGCAACAACACAAATAAAGGCAAGGGGAGTTATTAATATATTTACTGATTCAATTAACCCATTTAGGCCTGACGTCAAAAAAGAAAAAGAAAAAAAGTCTTCTAAATCCTGACAGTTTTCTGAAATACTGTGTTCTCTCAATATTTCATGTCAAAGGCCCCCAGAATTATATGTATTTGGCCGCCGACCCTCATCTGAAAATATGTTGTTCCAGGGACCCCCCCAGAAGCAAAGATTTGAGTTAAAAACGTTCGCTCTGAAAGAATATTCAAAGATTTGCGCCACATTTTCACGATTTTTCAAAAATAGCAGACCTACAAGCTCGTAGCGCGCCACTCGGTGGCGTGCTATGAGCTTGTAGATCTGCTATTTTTCAATAGCTAAATTATAACATAATGCTTAAAACACCAAAAGGGGTTCCCTCCCAAAATAGGTTAATCTGACAACTCCACCTAAGGAAATTTGATAAATGAGGGAGATTTGATTTGCAGACTTAGTTTATGATTAATTAAAAAGACAACATACTGTATCAGCACAGTCTACCGTACAGACAAGCCAACATCCCTATAATCTCTGGGAGGGGGAACATTATTTTTCCAAAAATAGCAGATCTACAAGCTTACAACGTGTTGCTACACCAAAGTATACAGTAGTTGTAACTCTGGTCTGGTCTGGTCTGGTCTGTTTTTATTAACCCATTTTGGGGCGGGAACCCCTTTTGGTGTTAGCATTATGTTATGCTTTAGCTATTGAAAAATAGCAGACCTACAAGCTCATGAGCTTGTAGGTCTGCTATTTTTGAAAAATCAAAGAACGACTGACATAGAAACAGCTTTTTCAGAAAACTGTCAGGATGTAGAAGACATTTTTAGAATCTGATCTCAGGTCAGAATGGGTTAATAACAGAGGGCTTAAGTGATTAGGGTTATGGTCACACATCTGCGTCAGAATCCTAAGTCATCTATTTTCCCATATTGTTTTGCGGGTGGTGGACAGTGGCGGTTTTCTGTAGTGCGTCAACTCATTTTGCAGTTATCTAGAGCGAATATAACCTTGTGTCACCACCAGGTGGCGGAAACGAGAGCGGATATCAATATAGCCCTCCTCCAGATACTCAAACATACCTAGCTATAGGTTATCTGATGACTATAATTTGTATACAAACTATCATATGTGACTTCTGCAGAAGAAGACACATAGTGTGAATTCACGCGACCGGGATGGTTTACTATGTTTACTACAGTTTTCCTTTATGTTTTTGGGACCACCGCACCTGTAGTTAACCCATTTAGGCCTGACGTCGAAATAAAAAAAAACGTTCGCTCTGAAAGAATATATATTCAAAGATTTGTGCCAACCTTTTAATGTTTTTTTTTTTTCTGGCTTTCGCCTTTATTTTATATTTTTTATGGAGGGACAGACATTAGGCTGACAGGAAATGGGAAGAGAGATGGGGGGGGTGACATGCAGTAAAGGCCGTCGGGGTCGGGAGTCGAACCCGCGGCACACTGCCAGACTGGATTACCAGCCAAGGTGCCTGGACCGCTGAGCCACGGCCCAGGCCTGTGCCAACTTTTTACGATTTTTCAAAAATAGCAGACCTACAAGTTCATAGCGCGCCACTTGGTGGTGCGCTATGAACTTGTAGATCTGCTATTTTTCAATAGCTAAAGTAGCTATTTTTCAATAGCTAAAGTATAGGGTTAACCTGCAACAAAAGGCCAACAAAAGGCCAAAGAAAAGCGCAGCGGTTTCCCCTGTACTTTACTTTCGACCAAACGTAGGCTTGCAAAGTTCTACTGGCAACTTGTTTCATTGGTACATTCCGACGCCATCAGGACAACATGCAGGCCCTCATAGAGCGCCGAAGTCCTGACGCCACTCGCTATCATCCCCTGGTTCTGCCCGGTTCAGCCCCTTAGATAGCACTCTATGTAGACTTTAGGTAGTATTTTAAACAGACTTATAGCATGTTACGTAGACAGCACTAGAATTGCATTTTATGTAGTCATAGCACTTTATAGTACACATAATAATATAGTATAGTATGTATAGTTTACATAGATACTCCACTGTTACGTTCTTAGCTTACGCATGTTTCATGATAACTACTTTTTGTCTCCACCAGGCCGCCGAAGGCATGGGGAGAGAGTATGTTTTGCACTCCGTCCGTCCGTCCGTGTGTGTGTCCGTCCGTCCGTCCGTCTGTGAACAGCTAATCTCCGGCACCGTTAACCCGGTCGATCAGATTTCTCAGACTCCATCCTGATTGGCTAAGATTGGCTTCCAAAGTTTGCAGGAGTGCTCAGTTTCAAACAAAATGCTGCAAATCATGAACACATCGTCTGATTTCCGTGACATTGCGCACGCACATTCCCACTAGACCGAGGAAGAAATGC
This sequence comes from Electrona antarctica, assembly GCF_951216825.1. Lineage (NCBI taxonomy): Eukaryota > Metazoa > Chordata > Actinopteri > Myctophiformes > Myctophidae > Electrona > Electrona antarctica. Next base: position 55,445,008 of record NC_136810.1, read on the forward strand.
CACGTTAACATTTTCAACTCAGCCTCATGGTGGCGCTATAACTGGCCGAAAAGTGTTTTTACCTCCAACTGCACGGATTTGTGGATAACTTTGTATGCCAACTCCCTAGAGGCCAAGGAAAAACCTTTGCCTGGACATTTTCACATCTGCTCTTTATAGTGCCACCAGGAGGCCGACATATGTAAAACACATTTTCTAATATTACTCCTTCAGATGTTATCCAAATTTCACGCAAATCGGTACACATGCTCTCCATAGTCATGTGATCAAGACGGGTTTGTTTGATTTCTCATAATCCACCTTCATTGCCTACGATTGGCTTCTAAACTTTTCAGGAGTAGCCCGCTTTGTACCCGTCTTGTACAAATCGCCACAACTACTCAACGCAGCGTCCGATTGTGGTGAAACTGTGCATGCATATTCCCACTAGGCTGAGGAAGAAATGCCACTTGACAGTTTTCAAATCAGCCTCATGGTGGCGCTACAACAGGCCAAGCCGTTTCACACACACACACACACACACACACACACACACACACACACACACACACTTATATTACTCCTAAACATTTTGCCAAACATCACACACACTCCTATCCTCCTGGTGGAGACCTGTGCCCAGAAGGGCACTTTCTCTAGTTATATATGTGATGTATTCCCATGCTTTTTTGTTATTGCTTAATGTAACTCGCTCTGGATTAAGAGCGTCTGCTAAATGCCTAAATTGTAAATTATTGTAAATTGTTCACGGAAGTAATTTCTAGTCTATGGAGAATAACATGGGCTCATCTTAAAATCGTCTCATATAAGCGCTGCTGTGGTCCTAAAAATAAACAAGCTGTCTCGGCGTTATTGTCAGGGAGGTGTCTCTGTATCGTTTGCGACAGTCAGTCACTCATATTATGACACTAGCGAAAATGTAACTAATTCAGCAGCAGTAAACAATATAGCGTTTTCTCTCAGTCAGTTGCTTCTTCATATACGAGTGAAACGGAAACACAGTTCTTATATGAGGCGATCTAAAATACCCCTATGGGGATTACAATACAAATAAAAAGTGGCTTTGCGGCCTCTATACAGATATTGACGTCGGACTTCGGTGCTCTATATGGAGAATAAAGAGACAGTGCAAGGATGTGGACAGGATGTGGACAGGCCTGACATGTGTCAGGCTTCTATCAAAGGTAAGGATCCAAAATGCAGAACACAAAATGCAAATGCAGATACAGATCAGAACAACCACATGAGAGCATCAAGGGCTATATATAGACTAGGTTCATTAGGGAGCAGGTGAGGTGAGACACACAGGTGGGGCCACGTAGTCATCAGGGCAGTGGATGAGGCACAGACAGTGGCCAGGGCTGTGACACTATGTTAGTCATTTGTTATGTTTTTTGTTTTTTTCAGCACGACTGCTGGGTGATTACGAGTATCCCTGATAGACGGGCAGGCAGGCGGACGGACGGATGGACGGACAAAAGGATGGACAGACGACGGACAAGAGAGACAGACCGCTAGACCAGACAGATATTTTATTCATCCTCTCATTCATCCCATTCATAATTCAACCTAAGTATCCCGTAGCTCGCACAGGCACACAAGAGAACAAAGCAAGCAACAACTAGGATGCCTCACGCCTGAGGCTTAAAGCACAACACGACAGATGCAGAGGAGATACCACTTCAAAGCAAGTGTATAGTATCCTATGAATAAAAAGTGATAAAGTGCATAAAAAAGATGCCACTTTGGAATAATACTTATTCTGTACTGCAGTCTATATGGGAGATGTTTGTATCTAAAGACTACAGTGCCCACCAGGGACATGCAGAGAGTGTTAAGAGGGCACTTTTGGACGAAAAAAATAGCGAACATAGCAGATCTACAAGCTCACAACGCGTCGCACTGCGACGCGTTGTGAGCTTGTAGATCAGCTATGTTCGGTGGCGCAACCCAGCACTCTTTAGCTAGTGGAGATGCGATGTGTAACGACATGGATTTCTAAACAAATTTGTTCAACGTAAAATACTGTGTTCAAGTTCAGGAGACTTCGGGGGGAAAAAAGCAATTCTCCTGAACGCTGCCTTCCTTCCGGCATGGCATGGAAAAAAGTGGCATTTTGCATTTCTTTCACCATCAGTAAATGCTGCATTCGTGGTCTGGAGAGGGCAGTTATGTGTGCACACGTCCCTGGTACCCACCAGGCCACCACCAGTCACAAAGTGGCTTTTGAACAAGACAGTGTGACAAGTTAAAGTGGCATAAAACTACGCCATGGTCCATGTCCATGCTCCTTGTTGGAACATCTCCAGACCCACCCTTGTGGGGTCACACCAGGTTTTCCTGCTTAGTATAGTTTTCCTCTGAAGTTGCCGGTGGGCGTGAATGTCTGCCCAGTGCCCACCCCTCACTTTCGAGCAAGAATAAAACCCACGAAGAAGAAGCAGGGAAGTCCCGCCTCACTGTCTGGGCCAGCCAATGGGTACAGCTGGGCCCAAACGGGTCTAGAAAGTTCTAAGTTACAGTTCTATGACTGACAGGCTTCATCTGTCGCCCATGTTAGCTTCCCGAAAACGCTTCGTCCATATTTTCTACAGTCTAAGGGTGTGACCCAGCGATTGAGACACAATTATAGTTTTTGTGATCAGCAATTACATGACTATTCATGTAATTTAATAGAGTATTATTCACACAGTACAGCTCTGTACTTTGTGTCTCACTATGTGGACGGCCAGAAAGGGAAATTTACACCAGTGTCGGGGACCGACAATAATATGATCTACAAGCTCATAGCGCATTGCGATGTGATGCGTTAGGGAGCTTGCAGATCATATATTTTGTGGTGCATGACAAGCTGCGTAGCAACTATAAAGATCACCGAACCATTCCTCTAAAACATGAAAAGAACTGACCAGCTCCTTTAAAGCTAAATGAATTAATTATAGAAACCCAGGACTATAATGATATATTATTTATTACTGGCTCGGAAATATCACCCACGCCCACTTCAAAAAACGATACATAACAAAAGGCTAATGAGTCCTTCATTATGGTGTGGCATTTAAATTGTCACTGCCATTTTCATAATCTGTTTTTCGTTGATAACGGATAAATGACTATACTCAGTGTTTGCACAACACTTTGACTTTGTTTCTACATTAGTGCTGCTGTCACAGACTTTGGCTGTCTGGGTGTTGTATTTCTATGTTCTGTTGTAGTTGTTGTTGTTGTTGTTATTCTAAAGCAGGGATGGGCAACTTTGACGATGGCGAGGGCCAATATATTTCCGCACTCACTCCAGAGGGGCCACAGTGCATATTACGGTCCTAGCAAAAATAGCCGATCTACAAGCTCAAAACGCGTCGCAACGCGACGCGTTTTGAGCTTGTAGATCAGCTATTTTCGCTATATTTCAATTGAAAACCTGAATAATTTGTTTTGCTATTTTTGAATTGGAATCCTGAAAAGTAACCTTTTTTATTGAATTTCAAATGCATTTAGTTATAGTTATATTAACTTTATGAACTGTTAACATAACTACATTGGACACAAAAAGACAATAACATTTTAATACCATATAGTCATTAAGTACTAGTCATTTAATACTAATCATGAAGTAATCAAAGCGGGGTTTGGAATTGTAAACAGCTGAAATCAATACTATATCAGTAGTCTGATATTAACATGCGGGCCGCATTAAGTGAAGGTGGGGGCCGCATGTGGCCCCCGGACCACCGGTTGCCCACCCCTGTTCTATATAGGTTTAGGGATAGGGTTAGTAAGGGGGCCAGTCGGACCAACGGGACGTCGGCGTAATGGGGTTGTAGGAACAATAACATAAACAGGGCATGTCCCACTTCCCATGTGTAACCAAGCCTCATTCCCACGAATCCCCAGTCAGTTCTTGTCGGATCGTTGATTGTGTTGCATCGTTTGTCTGTAAGGTATTTTGTTCACCTGTTCACCTGTATTCAATTCCCTGCAATAACAGGTTGTCAGAACAATACTGATGCCCTCTCTTCCAGGCCAAGGCTTTATCCATTATAGATGGATTATAATTGCGTCTTTGATGCATTTATACAAACTGAACTCCCTGGGCAACCAGTGACTTCCAGGAAAGGCTGGATGGATGGCAAACCGAGGAAGGCCGGTGACGCTGGAGACAGCTGGTAACAGGGGCCAGCAACCCCTGTTGCAGCACTCGCAAGAGGGCACCAAGCAAGCTACAGAGAGTATACAAATGAGCATAATATACCCCCAGAGTCTCCCAAGAGGAAGGGAGGAAGAGAGGACAGATTCAATGACAACAACAAGGACAGTGACACAGACGCAGAGAAGGCTCAAACAAACCACCTTGACTCAAAAACACCAAAGTAAGTCCAAGCATATAGACAAGGACGGATGCATGCACACACCGCACAGACGCACAGTCTGGTGAGACGTATAGGAGGACCCTAGCCCATTTTGGGGCGGGAACCCCTTTTGGTGTTTCAAGCATTCTGTTATACTTTAGCTATTGAAAAATAGCAGATCTACAAGCTCGTAGCGCGCCACCGAGTGGCGCGCTATGAACTTGTAGATCTGCTATTTTTGAAAAATCGTAAAAATGTGCCTCAAATCTTTCAGAAAATTGTCATGATTTAGAAAACTTCATTTTTTTTAAATTTCGACGTTAAGCCTGAATGGGCTAATATGAGGACCCTATAGGCAGGACGCAAACCACAGTCCCTGAGACCTCTAAGTGCCTGCAATCCCCCAAGAACACACACGGCAGGTGTCAGAGGCCTCCTGTTGGCTCTGGCATAAGATAAAAGGACAATAGCTGGAATCCTGGATGAGAGGGACAACTGGAGAGTGGTGTGGTTAAGGGTCGAAACACTTAGAAAGGTTGCGGGGACCACCTGATGACCTCTCTCTTCCAGGCCAAGGCTTATAGATGGATTATAATTGCATCTTTGTGCGTGTGTGTGTGTGTGTGTGTGTGTGTGTGTGTGTGTGCGTGCGTGCGTGCTGTGAGTGCGTGCGTGCGTGCGTGCGTGCGTGCGTGCGTGCGTGCGTGCGTGCGTGCGTGCGTGCGTGCGTGCGTGCGTGCGTGCGTGCAGTTAGTTACAGTAATCTCACAAACAGATGGACCCACCGATCACCATCACACTTTATGTGCATGCATTCTCTTCATCCCAAGTCAGCCTGGTGGTGGCGCTATACCAGCCCATTTTATATTACCCATGCATCAAGTACCAGTCCAATGCGTGTAAAGTTACAGATAATACAGTTAGACTGAACATCGAAGGCTGTATTTATGTATTTAGAGGGGGGCAATTTAGTTAGCCAAATGCATGAGCACATACCCGGAATTTGTCCTCTGCATATGTAATCACTTTAAAAGATTTACAAATATATATAAAATATGAATATATATATAAATATAGTATTTTAGATTTTTTTTTTTTTTCACTTTTTTACCTCACCTATACTAATATGCCCAAAATAGGGGCACCAGGGTTTAAAGTGGTAAACCCACCCTAACATTCAGAGCAGTGGGCAGCCAGCTCACTCGAGACTCGGAGTAGAGTCGCTGCTTCTTCGCCTGGAAAGGAGCCAGCTTAGGTGGTTCGGGGCATCTGGTTAGGATGCCTCTCGGGCGTCTCCCTATAGGGAGGTCCTCGAGGCACGTCCCACTGGGAGGAGACCCCGGGGCAGACCAAGGCGCACGTATAGTTGGAGGAAACACATCGACTCACTGGCCTTGGAACGTCTTGGGATCCTCCCAGGAGGAAGTCACTAATGTTTCTCTGGAGAGGGAAGTCTGGAACACTCTGGTTGGAGCCGTTGCCCCCTGCGACCCGACTACGGATAAGCGGTTGAAGATGGAGTTACTGTAGGAGCTCGCTCAGCTCAGTATTTTGCTACAAGGACATTTGAGACATACATAAAAAATAATTGTGCCAAGTCAGAAAATAAATATCGCTCATTTCAACCAAAGCTGAGAAAGGCGGGTGCCACTGCCAGCCAACAGCTGCCAGACGATCTTCGGCAGCTGCTTACTGTAATTTCAGAGGGATTAACATACTGTAAACAGTACCTGTTTACAGTATGTTTGTTGTAAGTCGTCGCATCCGTGATGTTCCAAGAGTTAATCCATCAACCAAACCAACAAACCTTGCAGATGCTTGGCAGATATTTGTATCTCAGGTAGACGGTGAGGGAGGCAACGTACTGCGCCTTATCTGAAAGGTTGCAACACCAATACATTGACTCACTTTTTAATAATGTGCTCTAAACCATTATTTAGGCCTGAAAAAAAACGTTCGCACTGAAAGAATATATATTCATAGATTTGTGCCACATTTGTACGATTTTTTAAATATAGCAGACCTACAAGCTCGTAGCGTGCCACTCGGTGGCGCGCTATGAGCTTGTAGATCTGCTATTTTTCAATAGCTAAAGTTTAACATAATGCTTAGTTAAAACACCAAAAGGGGTTCCCGTCCAGAATCGGCTAATATGGTCCATTGGGTGCAGTTCTGCTGAGTTAGGCATTAGCACTTGGATGCTTTTTGCATCAGGGTGAGACTGTAGTACGGCTCCTCAGTGAGACTGTAGTACGGCTCCTCAGTGAGACTGTAGTACGGCTCCTCAGTGAGACTGTAGTACGGCTCCTCAGTGAGACTGTAGTACGGCTCCTCAGTGAGACTGTAGTACGGCTCCTCAGTGAGACTGTAGTACGGGGCTCCTCAGTGAGACTGTAGTACGGCTCCTCAGTGAGACTGTAGTACGGCTCCTCAGTGAGACTGTAGTACGGGGCTCCTCAGTGAGACTGTAGTACGGCTCCTCAGTGAGACTGTAGTACGGCTCCTCAATGAGACTGTAGTACGGCTCCTCAGTGAGACTGTAGTACGGCTCCTCAGTGAGACTGTAGTACGGCTCCTCAGTGAGACTGTAGTACGGCTCCTCAGTGAGACTGTAGTACGGCTCCTCAGTGAGACTGTAGTACGGGGCTCCTCAGTGAGACTGTAGTACGGCTCCTCAGTGAGACTGTAGTACGGCTCCTCAGTGAGACTGTAGTACGGCTCCTCAGTGAGACTGTAGTACGGCTCCTCAGTGAGACTGTAGTACGGCTCCTCAGTGAGACTGTAGTACGGCTCCTCAGTGAGACTGTAGTACGGCTCCTCAGTGAGACTGTAGTACGGCTCCTCAGTGAGACTGTAGTACGGCTCCTCAGTGAGACTGTAGTACGGCTCCTCAGTGAGACTGTAGTACGGCTCCTCAGTGAGACTGTAGTACGGCTCCTCAGTGAGACTGTAGTACGGCTCCTCAGTGAGACTGTAGTACGGCTCCTCAGTGAGACTGTAGTACGGCTCCTCAGTGAGACTGTAGTACGGCTCCTCAGTGAGACTGTAGTACGGGGCTCCTCAGTGAGACTGTAGTACGGGGCTCCTCAGTGAGACCGCAGCATACAAACGATTCATCTAATAGGTGTTCAATACCGTTCTGAACAGCGGTGTGCATCCATCATCACACTTTGAGGAACAGGAGACATTAAATTAACCCATTTTGGTGTTTTAAACATTATGTTATAATTTAGCTATTGAAAAATAGCAGATCTACAAGCTCGTAGCGCGCCACTCGGTGGCGCGCTACGAGCTTGTAGATCTGCTATTTTTGAAAAATCGTGAAAATGTGGCACAAATTTGGAATATATACGTTTTTAACTCAAATCTTTGCTTCTGGGGGGGGGGTCCCTGGAACAACATATTTTCAGATGGGGGTCGGCGGCCAAATACATAACATTTTTGGGGTTCTTGACATGAAATATTGAGCACCACTGATATAGAAACATGGGTATTTCAGAAAACTGGAGGATTTAGAAGACATTAGCCTAAATGGGTTAACCTTCTGCTGAAGGGTCGATTTCTCTTGAGCTGACTCCCATTACTGTATGTCGCTCATTTTCACTCCACGATGACACTATGTTTCCATATATAGCTCTCTCACGGAATTATTATAGACCCATGCATGTCCCGTGTCAATGTGTCAGGATCTGTGAAACGTTCCTTCAACTTAACCCATTTTGGGCGGGAACCCCTTTCGGTGTTAGCATTATGCTATGCTTTAGCTATTGAAAAATAGCAGATCTACAAGCTCATAACGCGCCACCGAGTGGCGCGCTACGAGCTTCGGAGCTTGTAGGTCTGCTATTTTTGAAAAATCGAAGAACCACTGACATAGAAACATAGCTTTTTCAGAAAACTGTCAGAAGACATTTTTTAGAATCTTAACAAAGACTAACATGAGATAACAAACACTGCGCAAAAAGCATGGAATACGGATGTGTATATTACAGGAAACTCCCGTTAAACTTTCCAACAAACTCCGGTAAACTCCCGAATTGTACCATCACACCTGTATATTAAGTAAGTAGCCTTGCCGAGCCATGAGGCCCATAGGGGCAGGAGCCTATCTCCTGTTTCTGTAGCGTGAGGCAGCTTGATGTACAAGTACACCCCCTAGACATGACGCTAGTATGTCGCAGGGACTTACCCCCCAATCCAACCCTCGATGCCGAGTGTCAAGCAGGGAGGCACTGGGTCCCATTTTTAGAGTCTTTGGTATGACCCGGCCGGGGATCGAACCCTGACCTCCCAGTCTCAGGGCTGACACTCTAACCACAAGGCCACTGAGCTGGAGCCAGTATATTACCGTATATTAACTGTATATGCCCGCTAAACTTGAAGTTTACCTTCACAGGTACTGTACAGGGACATAAGTTGCAGAAGGAGGAGAGGACACTGGAGCAGCACGGACACTTAGAGCCTTTTATTAGGTGCTAAGTATAACAGAACGACACTAACGTTTCCACCTTGCGGTCTTCATCAGAGCAGTGTTGTTTTTGGCAGCAAAATTTGATTTTAGTTTTAGTCATAGTCTCTTCAATAGTTTTCATTTAGTCTCAGTCACATTTTAATCACCTGGAATGTTTTAGTGTTAGTCTAGTTTTTGTAGTTAAAATGTATTTAGGCGGGCCTCTATGCCGTCGTAATGGCTGATTTTACGCTTGCTGAAAATAGCCAATCTACAAGCTCACAACGCGTCGCGCTGCGACGCGTTGTGAACTTGTAGATCGGCTATTTTCAGCATGCAAGAAAGTGTAAAATGACTTATACTGGATCTCCTTCCTAACATTTTAGTCTAGTTTTTATTTGATGACGAAATTGTCGATATATTTAGTCTTAGTTTTAGTCATCATAGTTTAGTTTTCATTTAGTTTTCATTTAGTTTTTATCATAGTTTTAGTCGACGAAAACAACACTGCATCAGAGTCATCTGACTGACATGACATGACTCTGATGAAGACCGCAAGGTGGAAACGTTAGTCGTTCTGTTATACTTAGCACCTAATAAAAGGCTCTAAATGTCCGTGCTACTCCAGTGCACCTCTCCTCCTTTCTGCAACTAACATGAGGTAATTGTCTTTGGTGCCAAGGAAGAAAGGTTGAAAGTTAGTGCGCTCCTAGCCTCGATACCCAGGCTTTAATTTCGTCTGCGCGAAAAATGAAAGCCTGGATTTACGCATGGGCTGCACTGGCCTAAACGGTGGGAGTCAACCCTTCCGTGTAGGCGTCGCTTCAAATGATGTGACGTCAGGGCTCTGAGCGGTGTGCACCCCTCAAAATAACACCGTGAGGAAATCATTACCAGTGGAACTTCAAACGAGGTTATGCGAGGAAAATGAGGAGAATGGCTGAAGAACCCACCACACCGTCTAAGAAAAAAACCAACGTGTGCCGACTCTGTGGAAATAACTTTGACAGTCCGTTAGAATGGTATACTCCAGCAACCAGTGGTTTCTGCTTCTGGTCGACACAATAACAGTGCTGCACTGGGGGGGGAGGAGAGACCGGGGCTGACGGACAGATCGGTGAACCAATCAAGGTGTGCGTAAATCTGAGCCGCGGCCCTCCGATCTAGGCCAGAAAGGTCTAGCGTTAGCTCAGGCTAGTGCGCTCCTTGACTTGATCTTTGAAGGTTAAAAGCCAAGTAAAAGTACATTTTAAAAAATCCCCTTTTGGCCAAAAAGTACCGTTTATACGTGTGGTGGGGGGGCTCAGAGTACTCCCACTAAGGAAAGTAGGCTTTCTAATGACACAACCCGCCTCTTTTTTGGTGAGTAGCAAAAACGTTATTTTTATTTACGCTAAAGACGAGAGGTTGGTCTGCATTCATGCGAGCGGCGGAAGTCGAGAGTAGCATAGCTCTAAATGCAACGCATTAGAGCTATGGACCAGAGCTACTTTATGTTGTGCTTTTAAATGCCTTATACACAAGCCCCTCTGTATGAACCGTGCTATACAATTACATCCATTTTGATTTAATGTCATTCCATTCATATATAGTTTTAGTTGGAACTAGAAAAAGTGCCCTTCTGGGCACAGGTCTCCACCAGGAGGATAGGACTGTGTGAGATGTTTGGCAAAATGTTTAGGATTAATGTAAACATGTTTTTGAGGCATTTTGTTCCAAAAATGTGTTTTGCAAAAATCAACCTGTTGGTGGCGCTATAACAGGCCAATGTGAAAAGGGTGGGATATATTCCTCAGCCTAGTAAGAAAATGTGTGCAAGATTTCACGTAAATTGCATGCTGCGTTCATGATTTGAGGCTTTTGTTCAAAACGGGGCAATCGTGCAAACTGTGAAAGCTAATTATAGCCAATTAGGATAGAATATGAAATATCGGACAGATCTGACTTGAGCAGATGACCATAGAGATAGTGTGTAACGATTTGTGAGATTTTTGGACAGAATCTGGAGGAGTAATATAAAAAAATGTGTTTTCCAAAAGTCGGCCTCCTGGTGGCGCTATAAAAGGCAGATGCGGAAAATGCAGGTCAACGGTTGGTCCTTGGCCTCTAGGGAGTGTGCATGCAATGTTTCACGCAGATCGGTGCAGTTTTAGGTAAAACATTTGAAAAGCTGCCTCAAGGTGGCGCTATAACAGGCCGTTCTGGAAAATGTGGGGCAGAGGTTCATCGTTGGCATCCAGGGAGTGTGTGTGCAAAGTTTGGCATCGACCGGGTTAACGGTGCCGGAGATTAGCTGGTAACAGACGGACGGAAGGACACACACACACACACACACACACGGACACACACACACACACACACACACACGGACACACACACACACGGACGGAGTGCAAAACATACTCTCTCCCCATGCCTTCGGCCTGGTGGAGACAATAAAACAACTTTGCATTATGAGTTATACGATTTTGACCTGAGATCAGATTCTAAAAATGTCTTCTACATCCTGACAGTTTTCTGAAAAAGCTATGTTTCTACTGTATGTCAGTCGTTCTTTGATTTTTCAAAAATAGCAGACCTACAAGCTCGTAGCGCGCCACTCGGTGGCGCGCTACGAGCTTGTAGATCTGCTATTTTTCAATAGCTAAAGCATAACATAATGCTAACACCAAAAGGGGTTCCCGCCCAAAATGGGTTAAGACAAATAAAGTACAGAGCATTTCCATTTGCGAGTCAAGCTCTTCAAGAAACACAGTAAAACTCTACTGTATCTTTAAACCCGATACCCTGAATATGATCTGTGCTGTGTTGACCCAGAGGCAGTCTTCCTCTGCCCTTCCATTGCAGCTAAGTGCCTTAACACATTTTGACCCGAGAGAAGATTCTACAAATGCCTTCTAAATCCTGACAGTTTTCTGAAAAACCCATGTTTCTAATGTCAGGCGTTCTCAAACATTTTCACGTCAAGGACCCCCAAAAATATATGTAATTGGCCACCGACCCCCATCTGAAAATATGTTGTTCCAGGGAACCCCCCCCCAGAAGCAAATATTTGAGTTAAAAACGCTCACTCTGAAAGAAAATATTCAAAGCTTTGCGCCACATTTTCACGATTTAAAAAAAATAGCAGATCTACAAGCTCGTAGCGCGGCACTCGGTGCCGCGCTATGAGCTTGTAGATCTGCTATTTTTCAATAGCTAAAGTATAAAACAACACCAAAAGGGGTTCCCGGCTTCCCGCCCAAAATGTGTTAACTCATTGCCCCCGTGCTGAGCACCGAAAGCCAATGCAGTGACAGAATGACTTCTCCCGACCAGCTCCCTTTTAAGTTACGCTGAAAACGCCTTAAAATATTCATAACCCTTCCCCTATCAATAAAAGATACCCTTTGGTGAAGTTACAAAGCAGCGAGCAGAGAGGCGGAACAGAGAGACAGACTCGCCAAGTCAGAGAGAGGTGACGCAAGAAGAGCTCTCTTCTGTCTCATATTGACCCATCTTTCCCACCACTCAGGAGAATTTCACTCCAGCCAAAAAAACAAATCCCACCTGCACCTCAAACAGCGTCCAGCCCTCCCTCTGTCCATCTATAGATGTCTTCTTAGTGCTGTTCGGAGGCTCATCGATCTATAATTGCCTTCCCTTTTACCAAAAATGTCCTGCTCTCTCCCTGCACTCCCTGTTGAAGCAAAACACTACTAATGTTTTCAGTTTACACTGAATGTTTCAAGGTGGGCTACGTCTCGACTCGAAGGTTATACAATTTCTATCGAGGACATCGCTGCAGAGCAGTCCCTCGCTTTAAAAAGAAAACTGCTAATCAACGTCTAGGAAAAAAGCTAAAAACACGTTAATTTAATACCATTTCTAACCCATTTTAGACAGACGTGTAATAGCCGAACACTGAATGTTGATGTCCTCTGTGAGTCTTTTTGGCCTATAAGGCAGTGTGATCTGTTACAGAACTACAGTGGCTAGTATTGTCGGTTGCTATTCTGTTTACATGTCCATTGTATTGTATTCTGTGTTTACAGAATTAATTTACAACAATTTCGGGTTGTAGGCTATACAGTTGGGTGCCACCGATATTGTCCCTTATCATTTGACCCATTTAGGCCTGACCTCAAAATTTTAAAAAATCCTTATAAATCCTCCAGTTTTCTGAAATAAATATTTTCACGATTTTTCAAAAATAGCAGACCTACAAGCTCGTAGCGCGCCACTCGGTGGCGCGCTATGAGCTTGTAGATCTGCTATTTTTCAATAGCTAAATTATAACATAATGTTTAAAACACCAAAAGGGGTTCCCGCCCAAAATGGGTTAACTGTCCTCCAGATCACGCAAACCTCAGCAAAAAGAAAAGGACAATATCGATGGCCTCCAACTGTAGCTACCTGGCCATGTTACATGTCCAAATATTGTCAATCCTCTTTATCTGTTGCATCTGTTTTAGAAAAAGAAATATCGATTCCATTCACTGTAATTAGTCAAAACCACACCTTTAGCATATTATCATTACTAAATTCCCCGATCGCTGTCTGTCGGTGTGTCTGTCCTATTTCCGGGTCACCAGTGAAATGCATGTTGGGACGGACACAGATTAATACTGGGACACACCTTTCCGCGTAACAGACCCACACGGGGAAATTCCGCGTAACAGACCCACACGGGGAAAACAACTCGAACGGGGGCATGTTAACGTGAACACACGCGCTGTTTCGACACCACACTGAACATCATTTGCTGTTCATATATTCAGAACGGGTAAGGACTAGTAATATAAACTGTGCAGATTTTGGCTATCATCAAACTATAATCATCAAACTATAATTAGGCCAATGTCTGAATGTCTGTGTGTCTGTCTGTCTGTCTGTGTGTCAGAAACACTCACATAGCTCCACACTGCCTGCACCAAATCACTCCCACTTTTCACACATAATTGACCATAATAATATGGAGGTCTTAACGAAGCCCTTTTTCCAATTTAACAAATTATAGATTGATAATGAATTTATTAGTGAATTAAAAATGCGCTCATTAAAAATGCGCTCAGGGCGCAGTACCCCCTGCAGCCACAAGGGGGGGGGGGGGGGGGCAATATCTCACAACGGGTAAGCTCCTCACTGCCTGCACCAATCACTCCCACTTTCCACACAGGCATTGACCATAATAATATGGAGGTCTTAGCCCGTCTCCTCTGCTCCCACCGCAACACAACAAACAGTGGCCTATACAATATTGCGCCTGGCCCACCGCTCAGACTGCCTATCTGCACACACACACACACACACACACACACACACACACACACACACACACACACACACACGCTGACGCCCCTTGCTTATCTTACAAACAGTGGCCTATACAATATTGCGCCTGGCCCACCGCTCAGACTGCCTATCTGCACACACACACACACACACACACACACACACACACACACACACACACACACACACACACACTGACGCCCCTTGCTTATCTTATGTTGCTGCATCAGGCTGGACCCACTGCTGCTTTCACATGTTGACTTCCACCACTTCTGACATCAACAGCCCACGTCAACTTTCCAAACTACTTTCGCTGTGCGCGCACACGTGTGTGTGTGTGTGTGTGTGTGTGTGTGCAAACTACTTTCGCTGTGCACTCGCGCGCGTGTGTGTGTGTCAGCGCGTGTGTACTGTGCGTGTGTGCACACGTGGACAAGCGCACATTTTCTGTGTAGTGTGCGTGTACGCCTGGCCAAGTGCACATTTTGAGTGGGGATGCAACCGTCTTCAGTTCGTGCGGCTAATCACAACACAAGATACAACTGTCTTCCCTCTCCCACCCCCCCGCCCCCCCCCCCCCCCCCAACACACACACACACACTCAGCGTGAAGTGGCTACAGCGCACGCTACGGCGAAAACGGCTAATCTACAAGCTCACAACATCACAGGTTGCAAAAGCCATGAGTTCTCTCAAGCCAAAGCTCAAAATTGACATCATTTTGGACGCAAATGCACCTGCAATTGGATCTGTGCGACTTGCCAAATATATCTGGGAGTACCTGTGCGACTGTCCATACTTTCTGTGGTGCATGTCAAACTGGGGGTCCTTGATACTTTTCAAATAGGGGTCTGTGGGCTAATAAGTGTAAATGTTGCGGTCCTTTCCATGAAAACGTTTCCCTACCATGCATTTGTAAGAATACTTTCATGTTATACTGCTGTTTCTATTCATTACAAAAACACACACAAATATATTATACAAGTTGAAATATATCAGAACGGGTAAGGACTAGTGAAGAATAAGTCTCCAAAATTCCACTACCAGAATCAGAGTGGCAACGTCGCTGTGCTGAGCTCATCACGGGCTGACCAGCTGACCAGCTGACCAGCACTCCACTTAATTGCCTCCAAATCTGCCACAGACTCTTCATCACTTCTCTGTCTATGATCTAGGGCTTATTATGGCCATTAGGCCCACTATACACGCAATGTTATTGTATTTTATTTTTATTTATTCTTTACTCTTTGAATGCTCTTTCTTTGCACTCTTATTCTATCCCTTTGTTTGCTGTGCTTGCTGTGTTTTGTTGTTTGAATGTTATGCTATCTATATAATGCTGCTGCATTATCTGTATAAGGAAGCCAAACAAAAATAAGTTTGACTCTTATGTACCTGGTACACAAGATGTAACAATAAAGTACAACCTTAAACCCTTGAACCTTGTCATCAAACAGCAACAGGCACCTTTTATAACATCATTCTACTGGCCACAAACCCCCCCCCCCCCACACACACACACACACACACACATACAAACACAATAAAAAGCTGCTTGACGTTTCTGTGTGCTGCAGGGTTCTTGTATACTCCTACAGTAGTTAAATAAAACATCCATCTGTGCCAGTGTCCTTGGCTTTGTGTAACAACACGTCAGTGTTCCAAGTCTCACTCGGGGGGGTAATACAATAGTGGTATAGGGGAATATGTCCGTGAACTGTATATATGATGATGATGATGATGATGATCAGTGGCGTGCACAGACATTTAGAGGGGCAGGTGCTCAAGTTAAAAAAGGGCACCTTGTGCAGCGCGTGGAACCGGCCGGTTGCCTTAATCCATTTTGGGCGGGAACCCCTTTTGGTGTTAGCATTATGTTATGCTTTAGCTATTGAAAAATAGCAGATCTACAAGCTCATAGCGCGCCACCGAGTGGCGCGCTATGAGCTTGTAGATCTGCTATTTTTGAAAAATCAAAAAAAAAAAAAAAAAAGAGAGAATAAAATGTTTTTTTTCTTCTTTTTCTTTTCAAAAGGGCACATTGCCAAAAGGGCAGGGGGTGCTCTAGCACCCCCTAGTGTCTATCTGTGCACGCCACTGATGATGATGATGATGATGATGATGATGTAGATTATTCTTCTCAACAACAAATATCACAATATGTGAATACTGAGGTCTATACGGCTGCATAAAACAATAATGACATCATAGTATCAGGGCAGAATAACAATCGCCACCATTTTGGGCGGGAACCCCTGTTGGTGTTTTAAAGCATCATGTTATGCTTTAGCTGTTGAAAAATAGCAGATCTACAAGTTCATAGCGCGGCACCGAGTGCCGCGCTATGAGCTTGTAGGTCTGCTATTTTTGTGCCTCAAATCTTTGAATATATATTCTTTCAGAGTTTCCGTTTTTTTTAACTCAAATCTTTGCTTCTGGGGGAGGGTCCTGGAAGAACATATTTTCAGATGGGGGGGTCGGCGGCATATTATATATCATTTTTGGGGTCCTTGACATGAAATATTGAGAACCACTGATACAGAAAACATGAGTTTTTTCAGAAACAAATACATTTTAAAAAGACATTTTAAATTTCGACGTCAGGCCTAAATGGGTTAACCCATTTTGCGCGGGAACCCCTTTTGGTGTTTTAAACATTATGTTATAATTTAGCTATTGAAAAATAGCAGATCTACAAGCTCATAGCGCGCCACCGAGTGGCGTGCTACGAGCTTGTAGGTCTGCTATTTTTTGAAAAATCGTGAAAATATTTATTTCAGAAATTTTGAGGTCAGGCCTAAACGGGTTAAAGGGGAAAACCACCCATTTTCAACATTTTACTATGTCATTAATATACCTTAGAGCTGTTGTGTGGAAATAATAAAAAAGTCCCCCCATTTTGTGTTTCCTAGAACTGTAAGTATGAAAAAAATCATTAACATGGTGAAACACATCTTGATGACATCATCAAGATGTGTTTCACCATGTTAATGATTTTTCAGACCTCTAGTTCTAGGAAACACAGAATGGGGGAACCTTTTTATTATTTCCACACAACAGCTCTAAGGTACATGAATGACATAGTAAAATGTTGAAAATGAGTGGAATGCCCCTTTAATAGAAATGAGCAAATTCACTTCTCACCACCTTTTCCAAAAAGTAATCCGAACCTCCCGGAAACCATGTGGAACTCAGTCACAGGTGCCTGCAGTGTCGTGACGACGCACTAGCTGGAAGCCTTCGTGCCGCATCAGTTCAAGCTGTCGTCGAATCACGCCGTCTTCCTCCAGCTGGAGCATGTTTGTGCCAGAGCTCATCAACACATAGTTTCTTTGTCTCCGTCCCTCCTACGCCGTTCACACCCCACCTAGCACACCTCCATCCTATTCCTTCCTCGTCCTCGCCCTCACTGCTCCCTTCCCTCATCTCCATGGAGCTTCTATATTCACAGAAAGCTGGCTGTAAATGCAGCCGTCTCAAAGTGAAAGGCACCGATAATATGCTCATTTAAGCCACCAGAGGTGCTCAATATTTCATGTCAAGGACTGAAGGACCCCAAAAATGATATGTATTTGGCTCTGAAAGATATATTTGTGCCACATTTTCACGATTTTTCAAAAATAGCAGATCTACAAGCTCGTAGCGCGCCACTCGGTGGCGCGCTATGAGCTTGTAGATCAATTTTTCAATAGCTAAAGCATAACATAATGCTAACACCAAAAGGGGTTCCCGCCCCAAAATGGGTTAAAGCTGCTGCAGTTTTAAACTGAAAGGCACTGACAATATGTTCGTTTTTTAAACAGGATAAGGCCTGATTTAATATTTAGTTGCGTGACACCGGAGTGCAAGTAATACGCTGTTCACACCCCACCTAGCACACCTCCATCCTCCTTCCTCATCCTCACCCTCACTGCTCCCTTCCCTCATCTCCATGGAGCTTCTGTTCACAGAAAGCTGGCTATAAATGCATATGTATATAAGCGCATTTTTTTCTCATCACTTTTTAAGCCCTCAGCCAATCAAATCATCGCTATATGGGGTGCACACGCACACACAAAGCTGGGCATAGGAGGTAGAGGAGAATAGGAGGTATAGAGGCATAGGAGCAAGAAGTTGAAGCCACGCACATTTCCATCCACCAGCTGTTTAAAAACCCGGAAGAGAAGCCTGGACTAGGCGTTTTCTTTCCACCTCTCGACGCTAAAGTGTGCCGGCACCCTTTACGACACAATCGTTATGCCAAGCTCGGCCAGTCAGTTATAAGCCGACAGGTCGGGTTAGCCAATCAGAGACCTTTATACTGGCTTATAGCTCCATGAAGCCGATGGTTTGGGTTGGTACAATACGTACAATCTCCCGAACACACACAGAATTTCTCCAGCTTTCTAATGAAACACTTCAGGGTCATAAGAGAGACAAGCCAATTTTGGACGCTGTCTGAGTTATTCCAGGGACACATTTTGTGTGACGGCTGGACAGACTGGACACACACACACACACACACACACACACACACACACACACACACACACACACACACACACACACACACACACACACACACACACACACACACACACACACACACACACACACACACACACGCGGTAAAGGATATCAATATAGTTACAATTGTAATGCTCGGTGTGGTCGGTCCTTAAAAGCATCAGCACATGATGGACGCTCTTTTGGGACCTATAAATGTTTCTCACACTCTAACCATTATCAGTTTCCATTATGAATATTCATCACTGTTCAAATATTAAATAGTTTTGCTCAGTATCAGAAATGTGAGTGTGTCAGGCAGCAGGCCCCTGGCGAGAAATATGTTTTGTGGGGAGGAAAAAAGTATTGAACTTCATTCGATGAGACATAATATAAGATCTTGAAATGAACAGTTGACTGGTTCAGAAAAGATTTACATTTGACATTTTCAGAACGTTTTGTACATTCATCTGTCGTTTTGATATACAGTATAGCCTCGGGGACTTTTTGTAAAAAAAATAAAAAAATAAAAAAGACTAGGCAAATGAGCTAGGACAGCGGTCCCCAAACTTTATTGGCCGTGCACGGTCCCCTATACCTCCTGACCTAGCTGATGCACCCCCCAGCGCTAAAGGTGGTTGCACACTGGACGCGTTTTTCGGGAAAACCGACGGAAAAACGCCGCTACAAATCCGACAAACTCGTCCAGTGTGCAACCACCGCCGAAAATGATAAATGTTTTAACCCATTTACCGCTACCATTAATCCATCTCTTGATCGCGTACTGCCAGGGTTTTATCGCGCGTGACACTTACTTTGAAGATCCAAATATCCGTAATTCTGTGTTCCTGTGACAAACTGATGTGTGTGGTGTCTTCACCGGTTGTTGTTCTCTCGGTCGATGGTGGATAAAGCCGACAGCGAGTATCACAGCGCCTGCTACAGGCCGTTGAAAACGCTTGTCTGGCCCAGATTCTGTCCCCGCAATGTCGTTTTTGAGATACAGCGGTTTTACTGCGCGCGTGAAGTATAAAAACTCCAAAGAGAGACTGCTTTTCCTCTCTGTAAAGCTCATGAACAAACCTCTAATACTTAGGCAAAGTACTCAGGATAAACGCGGAGGCAGACAGATGAATGAAGGTTTCGGAGTTCCATTTTATTTTCAGAGAGTACAAGACATCATTCACAGCCATGGGCCTGTTGGCCCCATGGCTGTACCCATGCAGCAGCCTCTCGGCTCGTGGGACTAACACACTCTAACACAAGCATTTTCAGTAGACCTTATACAGATACAGAGACAACAACAGGAAATGCAAAGGTGGTCTCAGGTTACCCTACCCCCCTATACCAAATGGTCATGTCTAAATAAGGTAATGGTCACCAGGAAGGACAGGGCTAGGAGGCACAACAGGAGACCTCTGGTCTGAATGCTCCTAGATCAAAGTAGGCCTAGCTATTTAGCATAGGTGCCAGCTGTGAAGAATGGTGACTGAATGTCTAGCCTTTTGGTCCTGTAGGTGAGACCATAGTATTATCAGGCTTACTATTTTAGATGTGAATTTAGTCTGTCTATAGTTTAACATTATTAAGCGATATTAATGAAATGTGGTTCCAAAATATACCACATTCCTCCCTTGCTAAACGTACTACACGTTTATCACAAAATAAAAGGAACCACATTTGGACCGCCTCCCTTGACACTAAGAAAAGATAAAATTAAAAACAACAGATAGGCCTAAGACAAACAAACAATTACATTAGAATTCAAATGGTTACAGAGACAAACGGAATCAAGGTTACATAACTTCTTCAGGCAATTCTCATTACATACTTTACACATAACTAACTTTCGGTTCAGCATCAGTAGAATCTTTTAGTGTTCTATTAAAATCTAATCTGAAATGTTGATTGATTACAAATAAGCGAGATCGGGCGTGTTTATGGCTTGGGACCAGGCCCAACCCTGCTAATCAACACATTCAATTTTAGACACCACTATAAAGCGAAAAAACATCCTATACTACACTGCTTAATTTAGGACATGCTATAACATATACGTTTATAATGCTTGAAATAAAATTCTGCTCTACTAAGGTAGTACTACGCATCACGTCCAGTTGATAACGCAGGTAAAAATACGTTAACAGGCCAGAGTCTAAGCAATATTCAACTAATATTCTCTACACGTCTCTAGGAAATTACCTCATTGTTCCATAAGTAGGCTACTCATGACTCAACTTATCAAATTATACGACAAAAACATACAATCAACATAATGCCTACTAATTCATGTTGAAAACAATATATCTTCTCTTCCAATTTGTCTAGTATGCAATTAAAATCACTTTCACAACAATACCTATAACCTCTTTGTCCATCAGTCACCACGCACGGGCAACAAGGCTCGAGTTCCTCGACGCGCCGCCACGGAGATGTGTCCTCTTTCGGCCCGTGTCGTCTGCAAATGTGTGATCAGTACATTGCATATTACACGGCCGCTGTTTTGACACTGTCCTCTTGTCCATTTCGAAATGAATTCCACACACCTCCTCCTCCCTTCAGTCATGAATCACAACACATGACTGACAAAGCGAATTCACGAGAACCGCAGATGGTCACCAAAGCAGACCGTAGCCCGTAGAGCAACTGCCTCGCCCCGCCGTCGCCGAGCAGAGCCGATGAAGCGGGTCCACCGCCTCCCTTCGACCGCTGATTGCCGAGTAGATGAAGCCAAGGATCCCCCTCGAATCGCCGCTGAGCATCGCCGCTCCTCGGGTTGGAGATCCGCTGCCCCCCGCCGAGACGTGAAGAGAAGCATGTTCCCCGTCGACGCGCTGCAGAGGCCCGCTGCACTCCGTCGAGTCCAGGTTGCTGTCCACATCGGAGATCCGGAGCGCACCGCTCGCGCTGTTGTTCCCCATCCGAAGAGAAGACCACTTCTCCCCGCTGTAGACGAACGCCGCCTCGCCGAAAAATCAAACAAACCTCCAACCGCCAAAATTAGACTGAAATATCCAAAAAGCCCCGCCGGCTCTCTTCTGCCTGACGCAAAAAAATGCATCAAAGA
Source organism: Electrona antarctica (assembly GCF_951216825.1). NCBI lineage: Eukaryota > Metazoa > Chordata > Actinopteri > Myctophiformes > Myctophidae > Electrona > Electrona antarctica. The sequence goes on from NC_136810.1 coordinate 55,466,632, forward strand.
CACCGGTTACGTCGCACCAATTGAAGTATAAAAACTCCAAAGAGAGACTGCTTTTCCTCTCTGTAAAGCTCATGAACAAACCTCTAATACTTAGGCAAAGTACTCAGGATAAACGCGGAGGCAGACAGATGAATGAAGGTTTCGGAGTTCCATTTTATTTTCAGAGAGTACAAGACATCATTCACAGCCATGGGCCTGTTGGCCCCATGGCTGTACCCATGCAGCAGCCTCTCGGCTCGTGGGACTAACACACTCTAACACAAGCATTTTCAGTAGACCTTATACAGATACAGAGACAACAACAGGAAATGCAAAGGTGGTCTCAGGTTACCCTACCCCCCTATACCAAATGGTCATGTCTAAATAAGGTAATGGTCACCAGGAAGGACAGGGCTAGGAGGCACAACAGGAGACCTCTGGTCTGAATGCTCCTAGATCAAAGTAGGCCTAGCTATTTAGCATAGGTGCCAGCTGTGAAGAATGGTGACTGAATGTCTAGCCTTTTGGTCCTGTAGGTGAGACCATAGTATTATCAGGCTTACTATTTTAGATGTGAATTTAGTCTGTCTATAGTTTAACATTATTAAGCGATATTAATGAAATGTGGTTCCAAAATATACCACACGCGCATCTTCAAAATGGCCGGTTGTGTGTTGTGTTGTTGTTGTCCCAGAATATCGTTAGCGGTAGCAAGATCAGCTAGCCATCGAAGCCGATCAAACGGCGATTAAACAATTCAAACCCGAGAAAGCTGTGTTTGGCGTAGAGGTTTATAAAGAATAGGCTCTCGTGTGAATGGCGTCGGGTGGGTTTTAATACGATTATGGCAAACAATCACAGAATACATGAAAAGGGTACAAAGACATGCACAGGCTCCGATGCTCGTGAAGTAGGGCATTCACTTCTAGTCATTTTTACTAGTTGACTAGTTGCCTAGTTTACTAGTCGACTAGTCGACTAGTTGTTAAACCACCTTTTATTAAAAAAAACGTTTTTTTTTTTGTTTTTTTTTGGAAATAAAATATTTGTACATTTAAAAACTGTGTACATTGGTGACTATAACTATAATCTACCTGATATTGAGGCCTACAAAATCGAAAAAAAAAAAAAAAATAATTAACTTTTTTTTTTTTTTTTCTTTCTTATCAACTAGTCGACTAGTACCAGCAAGGTCGACTAGTGTATTTACTAGTCGACTAGTAAACTAGTCGACTAGTTGCTTAATGCCCTATCGTGAAGTGCCTTTATTTGCACAAAAAATTGACTGTGACGTTTCGAGCGCGATGCTCTTCCTCAGACGAGTCTGAGGAAGTCAATCTTTTGTGCAAATAAAGGCGCTTCACGGAGCATCGGAGCCCACAGTGTGCGAGTATTTTCTTTTCTTTATCTGTGCAAACAATCACAGAATGTCACTTGCAGCTGCTGTATACTCTGCCGCAGCTGCTCTATATATATATCTCCTTACAACAGTGGTTTACCGGATTTTGCCGTTTGTGCTAAATAACACCATAAAAACCGCCATTACCTTTTTCAAGGGGTGCACACACCACCGTTTGGGAACCCCTGAGCTAGGAGATCTGGTCTAGGAGTGGGAGGGAATCTTGTATTTCGCTAACCAATAACGTAAGTGACAGAGGGGCGTCTCTCCAAATTTGGTGACGTCAGTGTTCTACTGAGGAGGGGAGGAGGAGGGGGGCGGGAGCAAAGATCGGTAAATGGTAAATGGTGCATTTATATAGCGCTTTTTATCCAAAGTGCTTTACATAGATGTGTGCATTACATTCACGGATTCACACACACATTCATACACCGATGGCGGAGGAAACCACGCAAGGCACCAACCTGCACATCATCAGGAGCAATTAGGGGTTCAGCGTCTTGCTCAAGGACACTTAAAACGCTATAACTCTGCGGGGATCGAACTGGGAACCTCACGGACCGGTTCCCATCCAGCTGTTCTGTACTGCATGGCCACTCTACCCCCTGATCCACTGCCATCCAACATCGGTGATCCTCTGGGATCCATCGGCTGTTTTTTACCTGCAAATTTTAATCTCCCCTCTTAGACCAGAAATCACCCTGGCTGGGGCTAGGCTCTAGACATACAGTATAACTATAGCGTTATATATTCCATGGCCTTGTCAGAGTTCAGCATCCTGTCGGTTGCATTTTTTTACCGTTTACTGCTCTGTTTGGGAGAGGTGAAGTGAGGGTAGTGTGTACAGTACAGTATATGAAAGGCTTGGCATTTTTTACTGTTTATTTGCACTCACCGATGTCGGCGATGCTGCTGAGTGTGTCGGGAATCAGGATAGCATAAGCGTGACTCTGATCCACTCAGCCGCACGCACGCACGCACGCACGCACGCACGCACGCACGCAGGCACGCACGCCATTCTTTCTATTGTTTTATTCATCACGCTTTGTGTTATTCATAGGGCTGTGGTGGTGGTTCAGCCTGCATCAATTCAAGGCAACGTCGGCAAGCGATATGATACAAAAAAAAAGAAAGAAAAAAAAAAGCAGGGCCCAGCTGTTTGAGCGCACAATCTGATGAATAAAACAGCGGGAGAGAATTCATCTGTTTAGGTAAACCAGTAGATGATTGCTGCGAGACACTACTGCGGCATAGCCACACAAAAGGGCTGTTTGGCCAGCAGTACCTATAGAGAGAAATGTAAAGTGGATCAAGAGACACTTATGGGTCTAGTATAGTCGCTCTACTGTATCTGTACTGTACATTGTTGCAGGACCCCCAAACCCACTGTGGGACTCACAGAGTCCAGCAAGAGCTCAGGAGGTTGTTTTCAATCTTAATCCATTCTGACCTGAGATCAGATTCTAAAAATGTCTTCTACATCCTGACAGTTTTCTGAAAAAGCCTATGTTTCTATGTCAGTCGTTCTTCGATTTTTCAAAAATAGCAGACCTACAAGCTCGAGCTTGTAAAAAAATCCGTTTAAATCCTTTAAAAAAAAATCCTTTCTCTCCATCCACTATACAGTACCATTGATATTCTATGTATTTAATTCATATTTTAAACTCGCTGTCAGTAAAAAGGAACATCTCAGGTGCAGCATAGCGACTGTTTTTTCTCTCCAATAATGACGTTTTAGCAAATTCAACAAAAACAAAAAGGCGGAACCAGGGAGGAACAACAAGGCAGAAAGAGCCTGCTGGTTAGTCAGTCAGGGACCAATCAGAAGGCTGACATTGGGTATGTCAGACCACCTATCTAAAAGTATTTTATCCCAGGGACCCCCAGAAGCATAGATTAAGGTTAAAATAATACAACAAAAATACACAGGGAAGACAAATACAAAACAGAAAGAAATCACTCCATCTTTAACTTTGAGGGTGTAAAGATGGACCTACTGTATACTTAGGGGTGTCAAAAAAATCGATTCGAATTAGAATCGCGATTCCATTATGAACTCAAATATCGATTCATAATTTCCAAAAATCGTTTTATTTTATTTTTTCTGGTTACAGTTACAGGAGTTTTCACTACATGGTGTTTGTGTTACTGTGTTACTGTAGTCACTTCAGTTCAAGACTGGAGTAGATTGTGATGAAATCCTATGTATTTCCTATCGTATGGATTTTGAATCGAATCATGAACCCAAGAATGGGAATCGAATCGTGGGACACCCAAAGATTCACAGCCCTACTTATACTGTGTAAGGTTCAGACAGAGTTGAATGAACACCGAGAACATTTCAGTGCACAGAGGAGACTTTTTGAGGAGACAATAGTTAAACTATAGTTGACAAAGCAACAAATGCAACCATGAAGATGAATCATTTCTCCTTTTTTGAGGGGTGCTAGGCCCCCTCCTATATGACCAGCTTTGTGTGTGTGTGTGTGTGTGTGTGTGTGTGTGTGTGTGTGTGTGTGTGTGTGTGTGTGTGTGTGTGTGTGCACCCCATAGCGATGATTTGATTGGCTGAGGGCTTAAAAAAGTGATGAGAAAAAATGCGTGAGGACGCCGAAAGTGATTGGCCGGAATGTGATGATGTATGACGATAAGAGTGCCCCTGGCTGCTGGCGGCGTGTTTCCTCCTCCGCGCCATCAGTGCCCATACCCGAGGCGGGGTTGGCGAAAGGGCCTTTCTGTGTGGCGTTTGCATGTTCTCCCCGTGTCCCCTAGGGTAGGTACCCTCACAAAAAAACATGCAGTAATCCTGGTCTATAAACTGCCTCCCCCTGGCCTCCCAAAGGAACTGGTTGGAATAACGTGTTCCTTCCACGCGATACGTCCGACCAGGGAAGGGAGCAACTTGGACACTCAGGCATGAAGGAAGCATGAGTTCAAGTCCGTTGCTCTCCCCATGTCCCCCATATATGGGGACTAGGTTGACGGAGGGTGTGTAGAGCCCAGGATCACATTATATAATTGACACAGGGGTGAAAAATGGGTTATAAAATCGTGGGATAAAAATTATATAAAAAAATATTCCCCTCACTTCACATGGGTGTGAAAACGCCGGGTGTGAAGTTTTAATGAATGCACAGCGAACCTGCTTCTGCTGAAGTATTGCTTCTCCTTAAAAAAGCAGAATAAGAGTTGGAAGAAAAATTCATATTATTTTCAGCTGAGGCCAAGGGATTCCCTTGGCAGGTTTTCCACTTACAGCATAACCCATTTTGGGCGGGAACCCCTTTTGGTGCTAGCATTATGATATGCTTTTAGCTATTGAAAAATAGCAGATCTACAAGCTCATAGCGCGCCACCGAGTGGCGCGCTACGAGCTTGTAGGTCTGCTATTTTTGAAAAATCGAAGAACGACTGACATAGAAACATAGCTTTTTCAGAAAACTGTCAGGATGTAGAAGACATTTTTAGAATCTGATCTCAGGTCAAAATGGCATAATACAGCAGTTACAGTACTCTACCGTACCACATTAGGGACTGAAGCAGCATGTAGAAATAAGCATTACTGTATGCAGGAGCAGCCACTACGGAATGTGACTGAAAACAAAGGAAATATATCCACAGCAGAGGGACAGCCTTATACTGTATAAAATGGGTTCGCTTTACTTGAGAACTGTTCCATGCATGACTTAGTTATATATTAGGTCTATAAGTACAGTAGAACTATACAGTAGTATACGGTACTTAACCCATTTTGGGCGGGAACCCCTTTTGGTGTTTTAAGCATTATGTTATGCTATTAAAAAATAGCAGATCTACAAGCTCGTAGCGCGGCACCGAGTGCCGCGCTACGAGCTTGTAGGTCTGCTATTTTTGAAAATGAATCGTGAAAATGTGGTGCAAAATCTCTGAATATATATTCTTTCAGAGCCAAAGTTTTTAACTCAAATCTTTGCTTCCGGGAGGGGGGTCCCTGGAACAACATATTTTCAGATGGGGGTCGGCGGCCAAATACACATTATCTTGGGGGTCCTTGACATGAAAATGTTGTTTTTTCAGAAAACTGTTAGCATTTAGAAGGCATTTGTAGAATTGTCCTCGGGTCTCAATGGGTTAATAGAATATGTTCAAATACCATAACAAGCAATAGAAAACTGTATCAGAGCAACATGAGAAGCCTCTTACTGTACATAAGATGATACATAATTCATTAATTAATTTGTAAAATCTCAACAGATGTCCCTTATAGAATTATATACACTACAAACAAGTTCACATAATACGTAATAGTGTCAAGACTCAACACCATACATACTGTACACACCACCTGACTTCTTCTAAATATGACATATTAACTCGTAAACTGTGTCTCGGAGGTGAAACAGACAATTACGGCAACAACAGGAAATATTTTATTGGGGTAATATAGGCTAGCAGCATGATGAGATAATGTGCTGTGGCCCAGCTAAAAGCAAGACTAATGGATGGTGTTCAATGAATCACTGGGAGATCGGTAATATGAGGTTATGAGGACTTCGGAATGATCTCATCAGCACATATTATTGTTGTAACTTGTATATATATAGTGCTCAGATGCCAGGAATTAAATTAGACTTTCATTGCAAAGCTATCTACCAAAAGGACCACTTCTTCACCACTTTTCAACCCATCTTCATATAATAGGTCCTCACTAATAATAATAATCATGATAAAATGGCACAATGTGGCCCAGGCGGTGGCGTAACCGTCTGGGCACCCGACTGGTAATCCAGTCGCAGTGTGCCGCGGGTTCGACTCCCGAGCCCGACACGGCCTTTACTGCATGTCTTCCCCCATCTCTCTCCCGTTTCCTGTCAGCATACTGTCTGTCCCTTCAAAAAAAACAATAAAAGGCGTAAGCCGCAAAAAAAATATCTTTAAAAAAAGAAATGGCACAATGTTTTTCTACTCCAGTCTGTGTCTCATAGGAGGGCTGTGGGCAGTTCAGAAACCCGTCCACCAGTGACATCATGGTCTGTGCACGCCACTGGCCACAAGACCTGCAATAGGTCGAGGACCATCCAACCGACGCACTTCAAGCTCGACGTATTTATCACGGAGGACTCGAGGGTGTGTTGTAAGTAACGATCGGGAAGTCGGCTGGATCTACGACTGTCCAGAACGAAAAATTCAATGAATCTCTCTGTGTGTGTGTGTGTGTGTGTGTGTGTGTGTGTGTGTGTGTCCCTTTTACAAAGTGGTCAGGAGGCGCACGCACATCCCAGCCTATATTCAACGGGTGCTCGAACAAAAAGAACAGACCACAAAAGAGAGAATAAGTCCTCACACCGTTTTGAAAGCTTTATACCTGACTGAAGGCCACAGAGGCCGAAACGTTGTTTTTTCCCAAGGCCTTGGTAAATAAAGTTCTTGCAGAGCTTTCAAAACGTTTGTGCAGACTTATATTCTTTCTTTTGTGTCCCTTTTACACCCTGGAGACACCTATGTATGGTATTTATTGCGTAATAAGGCAGTGTTATGCTTACTGTACATTAAGTGACATTGAGGGTGGGACAATAAGTCTAGAACCTTGGCAGAGTACTTAGCAATTGTGTTTTAAGCATTATGTTATGCTATTGAAAAATAGCAGATCTACAAGCTCATAGCGCGGCACCGAGTGCCGCGCTATGAGCTTGTAGGTCTGCTATTTTTGAAAAATCGTGAAAAATGTGGCGCAAATCTTTGAATATATATTCTTTCAGAGACAAAGTTTTTAACTCAAATCTTTGCTTCCGGGGGGGGGGGGGGGGGGGGGGTCCCTGAAACAACATATTTTCAGATGAGGGTTTCAGATGGGGGTTGGAGTACTTAGCAATTGTTGTGTGAAATGTTGAGTCATTTGGGGAGCTTGCGTGTGCCGTAACACCCTGCCTGCACAAAGCTGTCTCCAACTCCCCATGGCCATCGTCTTGGATTAGTGTAGCTGGATGGGTGGTACAGCTATAAGTAGTCTGATAACTGCTACATTTTTATAGCCCCTCCAACAACCTCTGGCTTTTTGAAATGACGTCATATGGCATACAACTTGTAACTGCTGTAAGCACACATTAAAAGTCCATAGACTTGTACTGTATGATCAGGGCCGGATCTACCATATGGGCACTTTGGGCACGTGCCCAGGGGCCCTTGGGCACCAGGGGCCCCTCAAAAAAAAAAAAAAAAAAAAGTTTTGATATATATTTTTTTTTTAGCTCCACAGAAAATTTCCCTGCTAATCCGAATGAAATAAATGGTGTCTAAAAAGATTAGTGTTTTATTGTTGGTGAGAAGGGCAGCTAAAAAGTGCAATTGTGTGTAAAGCAGCAACAATGCGCTAGATTGGCTGTCACTCTGGGGGGGGCGACCGGAAATAGGCCAATATAACGGCATAAAACTGCCCCAAAACGGCTCCAAAACAGCAAAAATGTTGCGCGGGTGAAGGGGGGGGCCCTTCGAGCTTCAGTGCCCAGGGGCCCTCAGAGGTGTTAATCCGGCCCTGTGTATGATACAAGTCTATGGACTTTTAATGTTTGCTTACAGCAGTCATGTGACGCCATGAGGCTGTCAATCTTATGAGGCACAAGTGTGATTTTTTTTTCTTTTCTTTTTTTTTTGTTTGTAGATTTTTGCGATTTTTGACAAATACATTTTAAGTTAACATGGGGTTTAAGTGATTAGAACCAGGAATATTACGATATGACATCCACAATCTCATGGCACTAAATAAATCATCAACAACGATGCAATCCCCGCCTTCGGCATAGAGTGTAATAAACAAGACAGGCAGGGTCTAATAACAGGGTGGGGCTTCCCTGTGGATTCCTGATGTCTTGTTGATGACATCATTCTTGCCCAAATATGGAGGCATATGGCAGGACGGGCAGATGGATGGACACAGGCAGAGGCATGGCGTCCCTCCGCCTGTGGACTCAAGGACACACAAGGACACACTTTTCATTCATAAAACCGGGTTTACATACGTAAACCTACGTTTTATTTCATTTCAAGTGAACCGAGGGTTATTGTCACGTGGTTACAGGTTCACCTTTCATTCATAAAACCGGGTTTACATACGTAAACCTATGTTTTACAGGTTAGGTTTCTGTTTTTTTGGTCCTTTAGTTTAGGCCAATCAGCTTGTTTTTTGAGGTGTGGCTTCCTAGCCCTTTGTTTCATTCTGTCCAATCAGGTCGAAACCCTGCAGGCACTGCAAAAAAGAGACTCCCGAAGCTTCCGCGTGCGTCACAGAGCGTATACGTTCGAGTCTGGCAAGTCCCGGAAAAGACTCAAGTATAGTTACTTGAGTGGCAGCATGCAGGCGTAGCGTGCCTTCCGCACTTCCGCCGCACTTCCTCATTTGTTCCTATAGCGCATTTCCGCCCTCCCGTCGACCCACGTGGTGGCTCCAATGAACTGCAGCGTCCAATGAGGCATCTATGTTTTTCTATCTATGATAGCAACCGCAGCCAGTGGAGTCGCCCCCTGGTTGCGTTTGATGGAATGCCACTTTTAACACATTTTGGGCGGGAACCCCTTTTGGTGTTAGCATCATGTTATGCTTTTAGCTATTGAAAAATAGCAGATCTACAAGCTCATAGCGCGCCACCGAGTGGCGCGCTACGAGCTTGTAGGTCTGCTCTTTTTGAAAAATCGAAGAACCACCGACATAGAAACATAGCTTTTTCAGAAAACTGTCAGGATGTGTAGAAGACATTTTTGGGTTAAGACACTTCCACATTGGCTTCATTTCTCAGGCTGGAAGCCTTCCCACATGGCCCGCAGCCAGAGAGAGGCAGTGTGTAGTAGATCCTGTACACCTGCAGTGGTGGAAGGTTATACTAAGTATATTTACTGTACTATATGTACAATTTTGAGGTATTTGTACTTTACTTGAGTATATCACATTTTCAGTACTTTTACTTCTATACTCCACTACATTTCAGAGGCAATTGTTGTACTTTTACTCCACTGCAATTATATGACAACTCTAGTTACTATAGTTACTTAAATGAAATTTGGATTATTGTTACAAAACATACACTTTAGCCCTTCGGCCATTTGAAAATATCCATAAACTCACAATGCGTCGTGATGTGACGCATTGTGAGCTTGTAGATCGGCTATTTTTCAAAGGATTTGTATACATTTTAAAACTTCTGCATAATGAGCACTTTTACTTTTGGTATAGCCTACTTTAACCCATTTTGGGCGGGAACCCCTTTGTGTTTTAAACATATAGCATTATGTTATGCTTTAGCTATTGAAAAATAGCAGATCTACAAGCTCGTAGCACGCCACCGAGTGGCGCGCTACGAGCTTGTAGGTCTGCTATTTTTTGAAAAATCGTGAATATATTTATTTCAGAAAACTGGAGGATTTAGAAGATTTTTTTTTAATTTTGAGGTCAGGCCTAAATGGGTTAAGTACATTTTGATACTAATACTTTTGTACTTTTACTCAAGTACATTTTGAATTCCGAGTATTTCTACATTGCAGTATTGATTGATACTTTTACTTAAGTATAGAGCATGTGAGACTCCACATGAGTCCACACACCAGACTCCAGCCTCACGGATATATTATTCCATATAGCTCGGAGGGATGCATGCAGGGTCTGAGGTTATACGGATTCAGTTACTTACTAACGCCTGCTACCCCTTCTGGGGCATAGGGGCGACTCACACAGTCGCAACAGATGGATGTATGCTTGTTGTATGCAAAGGGTGTGGCACAGCTTGCCCCAATGCATTTCCAATGGGAGTCACATGGTTTGACACAACATTTGTGTTGTATGAAGGGGAGGGGCGCAGTCGAAACACAGCCGAAAGCCATACAACCATAGATATTAAGAAATAGACGCCTCATTTGCCGTTGCAGTTCATTGGAGCGACGTGTATCGCAATGAAGGCGGAAGTGCAGTGCTGAAGGCTTTTCTTTTTTTTTTTTTTTTAACAAATCTTTATAACAGTCATGACAATATACATTACAATACAAAACAAGACAAACAAACACAAACAACAAAGTTATTAACAATACAACATCAGAGCCAGGGGGGATTAGATTACTAACAGAAAACATTAAAGAGTGAACACAAAGCAACAGTTCTCCGCAGCTTTCTTATTTAGAAGTGCTGAAGGCGACTTCGTCGCTGCCTAAGTGACGTCACTCATGTGACTCCTCCATGTCTCTCGCTGTCACTCAAGTGACTATTGGCCAATCGCGTATTTTCCGGGACTTATGTTACGCTATTCCGCTATTCCGCTATTCTTCGCAAGGAATGTCGGGAAAATAGTGCCTTCAATGGTGACACACGCCTCAGAGCCGGAAGGGGCGTCTATGTATATATGTCTATGCATACAACAGCTTGTAGTCCAAAATGTGGACTACAAACCATGTGACTTCCATTGGAAATGCATTGGGGCGGCCATGACACTTACAACATTCATACAACAAGCATGCATCAATGTTTTAAAGGTCTGAGCTCAGCCTAAGGGTGCACTCACACGGTTAATGCAATTCTCGTGCTCGTTGGATCAATGCTGTGTTGTGTCATGGCCGCCCAATGCATTTCCAATGGAGGTCACATGGTTTGACACAACATTGTGTTGTATGAGGGGGAGGGGCGCAGTCGAAACACAGCTGAAAGCCATACAACAGACCCCTCCCCCTATGTTGTGTCAAACCATGTGACCTCCATTGGAAATGCATTGGGCGGCCATGACACAACACAGCATTGATCCAACGAGCACAGAGAATTGCATTAACCGTGTGAGTGCACCCTGGCTGAGCTCACACGGTTAATGCAGTGCTCTATGCTCGTTGGGTAGTGTCATGGCCGCCCCAATGCATTTCCAATGGGAGTCACATGGTTTGACACAACATTGTGTTGTATGAGGGGGAGGGGCGCAGTCGAAACACAGCTGAAAGCCATACAACAGACCATGTGACCTCCATTGGAAATGCATTGGGGGCGGCCATGACACTCACAACAAAAATCAGTGTTGCGACCGTGTGAGCTCAGCCATAGGCCGTCAACAAGCGATCTCCAGGCATCTCTCTGTCTTGGGCTGTTCTCTCCAGTTGGTTCCAGGTCATCTCCATGGTCTTGGATGTCTGCTTCCAGGTGTTTCTTGGGGAACCCCTTTTCCGCTTGCCCTGTGGGTTCCATGTTAGGCCTCACTCAGACCTTTAATGCATTGCTGCATGCTTGCTGTATGAATGCTGTGAGTGTCATGGCCGCCTCAATGCATTTCCAATGGAAGTCACATGGTTTGAGGGCTACATTTCGGACTACAAGCTGTTGTACGGCTTTCGGCTGTGTTTCGACTGCGCCCCTCCCCCTCGTACAACACAAGTGTTGTGTCAGACCATGTGACTCCCATTGGAAATGCATTGGGGCAAGCTGTGTCACACCCTTTGCATACAGCAAGCACAGAGCAATCTGCAGCGACCGTGTGAGTGAGGCCTTAGAGCTTGTCTAAGTACTTACGCCTGCTACCCCTTCTGGGGCATATAGGCCGTCAACAAGCCAGCTCCAGGCATCTCTGTCTTGGGCTGTTCTCTCCAGTTGCTTCCAGGTCATCTTCATGGTCTTGGATGTCTGCCTCCAGGTCTCCGCGCCAGGTGTTTCTCGGGCGACCCCTTTTCCGCTTGCCCTGTGGGTTCCATGTTAGAGCTTGTCTAATGGTGGTGCTTGCAGGCTAGGGTGTGGCCTATCCATCTCCATTTTCTTATCTCCTCTTCTGCTGGCAGCTGGTTTTGTTCTCTCTTCGGATTCAGTACACAGCAAAATATTGTAGTTGTTGTTGAGTGATTAGAAAGATCATTTGGGAACTGAGGTTCTTGGCCTTCTGACAGGCACGCACGCAGCCACGCACGCACGCAGGATGGATGACAAACTCTTGGCAGGCCATGTTAACAGTGGATTTCATAAGTAGCCTGGAACTTCCTCTGAGAACAAGCAAGACGTGCCTCAAAGACACTGACTTCCTATTTAATTCTACGAACATCCTCGGGGAACGAGCAAGGGCGTGCCACGAAGATACAGCAGGCTTCCTATTTATTTCTATCAACTTCCTCAGGGGAAAATGCATGATGTGCCGCAGAGATACAGACAGAGCCGGACTTACCGTTGGGCTAGGGTGGGCTGAAGCCCGGGGGCCCCCGACTAGGGGGGCCCCAAAAAAAAAAAAAAAAAAAAATATTTTTTTTTTTTTTAATTATAAAATTGTAATTCATTGTAATTCAAGTGAAATGTGTGTATTGTTATTGTATTTAGTTGTATTATGGTTAAACCATTGAGAGCTTCTGCCTGCCTGCCTCTCTTTTTAGGGGCCTGGGTACCCCAAAATGAAAACAAAATAGCCCAAAAAAATTTCGGCCTCGCGGCTGCGCCGCTCGGCCAAATCACAGGACGCGCGGCTCCGCCGCGCGCCCCAAGGGGGGCCCTCAAATTTGCTCCAGCCCGGGGGCCCTCAGCAAGGTAAATCCGGCTCTGGATACAGACCTCCCGTTTCATTCGATTCAAATTGAAATGACCACCAACATAAACTAAATGCTATCGCTTGCTTCAACGCTCTCTTGGGGGGGAAATGTTAACCGTGATTTACTGTTGGAATTTCTTTTTTTTGGAAAATACAAAAATACTGTTCTCAGAAGTAAATTACATGCACAGTTTCTGTCTAAATCAAATTAAAGTAACTGAAATAGGTTGTAGTATGTATGCATTTTAAATACATGTAATGAGTGCAGGTTACACTGACATCATATATCACACAGTGATCACAAATGTGACCAGGTCTGACAAAATAGTCTTCATCTCGCCTATAATGAAAAGGCAGAAAATCTAAAATAAACTCAATTTTTTTTTTTTGTGATTTTCGTTTTCATTCCAACAGATTATTGATTTGGGCAAATTAAATGTATACATTTATAAGTTAAAGTAGGCTATCCAGCTCTAGGTGTTGAAATGTTGTGAACATTCAAAGGGGATTTTCTCAGCTTTGGGTAAAACGGCACAATCATTTTAAAATGGTCATATCTCCTTCAAATATTTTCCAATTTCATTGAATGATACATCATATGAAAGCTTACAAACTGAAAGATTACTCTGGTCGAGATGAGGGCCTATTTGCCAGACCCGGTCACAAATGTGTAATTTTCATAATGTTGATGATGTTTGAGGTTGGTGGGTCTTTCAGTACCTTCATGATGCTCAGCAGTGCCATCATAGAAGGTAGGTTTGTTTCCCTGCCACATCCCTGTTTTTTTCTGTCTGTACACTTCCTTAGCACAGAGCAAGACTGCTGCTCGCTTATAGGACGCCTTCTCAAAACGCCACGGCGCACGGACAGCCTCACGGAACCTAGCGCCGCACAGCCCTGTCCTCCAGCCTCAATGTGCCCAGCTGCTTTAATTACAAACACCAAAGCCAACCTCTGAGTTTAATAGATTATATGCATCTCTATGGACAGCAGACGGTTAGCTGAGCGGTTAGGGAGCGTCTACAAAGTGCAACACCGAAAGTGAAAATATGCAATAACTTCATTTATATGCAGAATATTACCACCAAATTTACATCACACATCAATGGTGTACTTATGATTGTAGTACAGCATTTATTTGCGAAAGAAAAGTTGAATTTATATAGGCCTACATTTATTAGTAAATACATTTTTCCCATTGACTTGAATAGGAAAATCTAAAACTCCATTTCAGGTACTTTTCTCTCGGAATTCGTATGGCCTACAGTCCACTTGCCCCCCCTCCCCCCTCCCCCCACAGCTCAGGAGTGTATAGGCTAATAACAGGGAAGAAGTTAGAAGAGTGCGCCGTAGGCTTTTGTTTTTATTTGAGCGGTTCAGCCGTTAGGGTTATTGGTTGGATACCCAGCAACATTATCTATCCATCCATCCATCCATCCATCCATCCATCCATCCATCCATCCATCCATCCATCCATCTCTATTAGCCTATACTTTTGTGCCCAACCCAACTTCCCAAGATCATTACCCACACTGAACATCATTTGCTGTTCATATATATTCAGAACGGGTAAGGACTAGTAATAATTGTACATGTACTACTAATAATTACATGACGTGTACAGTAGCTCTATATTTTTTTTAGGAATACTCTCTCTTTGTTTCAGTATATTTTTCTATACAATACAATAAGGATATTTGCATCGTGTCAACTCTATAGTGCACCAACACGTAGTGTGCAACCTTATCTATATGAGTGAGATGGTACAAGTGTTAACTGAGTATTCTCACATTCTCTCTGCACAGTTCCAGAACCGTCTGTCTCTCAGAGGGACAAACAAACCTGGGATAATGAGCCATATTGCCATGCCACACACACACACGTACGTGCACACGCACGCACGCACGCACGCACGCACGCACGCACGCACGCACGCACGCACGCACGCACACACACACACACACACACACACACACACACACACACACACACACACACACACACACACACACACACACACACACACACACACACACACACACACACAGTGGCTTGTACATTGCATCAGCTTCTCACTCCATATGGAGGCCTGTCCAATCTTTCACTGAGATGACACATAAAAAATTAAGCTGTGAAAATGTCTATTTTTATGCAAAGTTGCCATGCAGGTTGACAGTGGGTGATTAAGTCATCTTCGGCACAACATCTCACCTAAGCTTTAATACATTTTGGGCGGGAACACCTTTTGGTGTTAGCATTATGTTATGCTTTAGCTATTGAAAAATAGCAGATCTACAAGCTCATAGCGCGCCACCGAGTGGCGCGCTACGAGCTTGTAGGTCTGCTATTTTTGAACAATCGTGAAAATGTGGCGCAAATCTTTGAATATATATCCTTTCAGAGCGAATGTTTTTAACTCAAATCTTTGCTTCTGGGGGAGGTCCCTGGAACAACATATTTTCAGATGGGGGTCGGCGGCCAAATACATATAATTCTGGGGCTCCTTGACATGAAATTGTTTGAGAACAACTGACATAGAAACACAAGTTTTTCTGAAAACTATCATGATTTAGAAGACATTTGTAAAATCTGGTATCAGGTCGAAATGGGTTAATAAGCGAGGGCTTAATTCAAACACTGTGCTACGGCAACAGCGGAGAAGCTGTGAAGAAATGTGCCATCTGGCTAGCGGTTCCATGAGAAGTGAGCAGATGAACGTAGCCTGTGAAAATAAGTATTTGCCGTGTTTGGACATCAAAATGTTTACATCACACTAGCTGGAGAGCAGTAGATAATCAGGCTCTCCAATTAACTCTAACCCAACCCATATCCCAACTAATGCAACTAATCCTAACTGTATCCCAACTAACTCTAACCAAAAGAATCCCAGCTATATCCCAACTAACTCTAAACGTACTGTACTTTCAGCGGGCATCGATTAACGGAAGCGTTGTCGCCTGGATCAACGACAGGTCTGCTCAAGAGGGGCGCAACAACGCAAGCGTATAACAGCCTGCGAAACGAAACGCAAGCGAAACAGAATCCAGGTCTGGTCAGTGGCGGGCGTGTGCACGAAACGAGCACGCGCGTGACAATTTCACGGGGCCGCGCCCACGTATACATACGCTTGCGTTGTCGCAGGTCTCATTGAAAATGAATTACTAGGCGCATTAATCGCTGGCCATTTGGAAGGACCTTGTCCTTAACCCAACTAATCCTAACCGTATCCCAACTAACTCTAACCCAACTAATCCTAAAATGTATCCCCGACTAACTAAACTGAAATACAAAAATCACACCCATGTGAAGTGAGTGGTGCAACTCCGCGTGGGGATCGCCGGGGGGAGGGCGACGCACAGGAACGCACCCAGGGTGCCGGCCCGGTTCCGGCGAGCCCAAAGCGGTTGAGAAATGACAGAGTTACCATGTGGGGGTCCCTCTACTGTACCCTCTACTGTACTGTACTGTCACTGTACTGTACTGGCACACCTGAAATAATCATATATACAGTTAATATGTGCGTGTGTGTTTGTGTGAGTGTTAGGTTGCGCACAGGTGGTGAAAAACAACCATGCATGTTTTCGTGCTCAGACGCACCCACCCAGCCAGCCAGCCACACACCCTCCCACACACATAGCTCCGTAAGGGAGTGGTTGCACCACTCAAAAAGGGCATGTGCAAAATTCACAAATCACTTCTCAGCATTAATGAGGCCAGGTGTTTCAGTGTATTATGCCATTATCGTTTCTTAAGCAAATTTAAGAAATAAAACAGTTAAAATGTGTAGCATGCATCACTGTACCTATAGTTCCCTACTATAACCAAATTAACGAAGGGGGTTAAAATTAGGATGCACAGCCATGTGGTTCCTGCTGCCAATAAGTGAGTTGCCTGAGTACAGTTGGGTGCCACCGATATTGTCCCTTATCATTTGACAAATTTAGGCCTGACCTCAAAATTTAAAAAAACCCTTCTAAATCCTCCAGTTTTCTGAAATAAATATTTTCACGATTTTTCAAAAATAGCAGACCTACAAGCTCGTAGCGCGCCACTCGGTGGCGCGCTATGAGCTTGTAGATCTGCTATTTTTCAATAGCTAAATTATAACTTAATGTTTAAAACACCAAAAGGGGTTTTGCGCAGATCACGCAAACCTCAGCAAAAAGAAAAGGACAATATCGATGGCCTCCAACTGTATGTGAACTGAACTCAAATGGAAAATTTTTACACGGTGCGTTTTACTGTGTACATTTGAGCCACGGCCAAACTGTGTGATACACTCAATTATTTCACCTGGCAGGTTTCCTCACTCATCAATGACAAACGCCTACACATATTGTACAGTACCATACATCAGAGAGCAATCGCGGCACCCAAACGTCAAGACAGATAGCCTGGACCGTCTCTGTATGTGCACTCGCCAAGCCTCAGTGGCATTGAACATTCGTTGCCATGTTTTTTTAGTGCTTGCCAAAGCCTCCAGTATACTGATTTTTACGACCCCCTATACACACGACCACACAGCGCACACAATAGCTCTTTACGTTACTGAAGTGGATCGTCACGTTCCACTTGTCTGTCGTGAGTGGTGGAATGAATCATGTCCATACAGAGGCAGGTCATCTTATCATGTTTATTGGACACGATGGACACGGGGGGACGTTATTTGCAAGCTACAGAGCGTAAAGATGAGCAATACCCCGCCCCCGGGCCCCAGAGTCCCCCTAGAGCAGGGGTTCTCAACGTTTTTGGCCGGGGACCCCCGGAAATGCTTTGGCAATGTCTCGGGACCCCCGCCCCGCCCCCTCCCGACCCCCAATATAAATTGACTGCTACAATAACCTTAAACCATTTTGGGCGGGAACCCCTTTTGGTGTTTTAAGCATTGTTATAATTTAGCTATTGAAAAATAGCAGATCTACAAGCTCATAGCGCGCCACCGAGTGGCGCGCTATGAGCTTGTAGGTCTGCTATTTTTGAAAAATCGTGAAAAAAAAGAAATAATAACTTTTTTTTATTATTTTTTTTTAAAATAATTTGGGGACCCCCTAAAATAATTTGGCGACCCCCCGAGGGGTCGCGACCCACGGGTTGAGAACCCCTGCCCTAGAGGAGAGGAGGGGAGGAGAGAGACTCGCTAGAACAGTAGTTCCCAAACTTTTTCATGTCAAGGACCCCCAAATTGACACTAATCAGTCCGCGGACCCCCATTTGAAAAGATAAGAGAAGATTTGTACGGCTCTAGCAGTGATTCTCAAACCTCAGTTTGACATGCATTAGTCTACGGACCCCCATTTAATAGCATTTCTATCTCTGGGACCCCCAATTTATATTGTAAAATCAATGCTAATTTAACTCGGAGAGCGTACAAATGGAACCAAATGGACCCGTTAGGGTCCATTTGGTTCCATTCGTACGCTCTCTGAGTTACAGACCCATAAGGGTCCATTTGGTTCCATTCGTACGCTCTCTGAGTTACAGACCCATAAGGGTCCATTTGGTTCCATTTGTACGCTCTCTGAGTTACAGACCCATAAGGGTCCATTTGGTTCCAAATTATCATTTAGCTGGGTCCCCCCTGGAAGTCCCTCAAGGACCCCTGGGGGTCCCCGGACCCCACTTTGGGAACCACTGCGCTAGGACATATTCAACGGCAACAACGACGACAGTGACACGGACGCAGAGAAGGCTCAAACAAACAAACCTCCTTGACTCAAAAACACCAGAGTAAGGCCAAGTACTGTGGAGAACGGACGGACGGACGGACGGACGCATGCACACCGCAACAGGCTTAATTATAGTCTGGTGAGACGTATAGGAGGACCCTATAGGCAGGACGCAAACCACAGTCCTAGAGACCTCTAAGTGCCTGCAATCCCCCAAGAATACACAAGGCAGGTGGCTTTGGCATAGAGAAAGGACAAGGGTCAGTGATTAGGCCAATCACTGCTGACCCGCCAACTGGAGAGTGTTGTGGTTAAGGGTCGAAACCACCTGATGACCTCTCTTCCAGGCCAAGGCTTTATCCATTATGGATTAATCGCATCTTTGATGTATTTTACAAACTGCAGTAGAACCCAATCGATGCCACACTTTGAGTCCTAGACCACCACTTACAGATGTTTCGACCAATATTTTGTCAAAAGGTCATTTTCTAATACATTTGAAAAATTGTGATTGAACCCCTCCTCCTTGAGGGGGTTCCAGGTGGTCCCCAGCTAAATGATGGTTTGGTAACCAAATGGACCCCCCCCTTATAGATCTTTAACTCTTGAGAGTGTAAAATGAAACCAAATGGAACCAAATGGATCCAAATGGAGTCATTTTACGCCCTCAAGAGAAACATCCTCCAACCTTTTATCTAATGATTTAATGAGTTCTTCGGGCCGCGGGACGCCACCACTTAAAGGGATCCCTGGCTAATGAGACAAATATGTCTTAAAACATTATACTTTCCCTCTATTACTAAAAAAAATAAAATAAATACACCTTAAATATTTTATTTCTTAAAATAGAGAATCTTTCACTCTATAGACGCCTTAACAGACGACGTCACACTGATAAGAAACAGCATGCGCGCGCATAAAGGCAGCAGAAGAACACCACCTCTCATAAGATGCAATGGAAAAGTTCTAACTGCATGTGTAAAAAATGCCCCATCAAACTTTCAGATGCTATTTTTCTCCCAGTGTGGAGGAAGAATGATTAGGATTTTTATTGTGATCTCTCGCCCTTGAAATATATAATCCTTGGTTGCTGTTGTGTTTGAACAATAATAGCAATTCAAAACAGTTGTCCTCAAAACCACACCTCCAGTCGCTGTCATAAGAACGGTGCGCTCATGATCACGGCAGCAGAGCCTATTTGTGCACGGCTGCACGCGCACCTGCAGCCCATCAAGTATAATTTATGCTTCGTCCCGCGATGGTGTCGCACACGCAGACCTCTACGCTCACAACAGTCGCATCTGCGATGCGATGTGAGCTTGTATATCAGCTGTTCTCTGTGCGCAATACTGTTGGGCTTTGAAGTATAAATGTCTCCAGGGTGCATCTCACTAGCCAACTCACAAGAGGTTGAATGGACTGAAACCAGCGCTCCCTAAAACAACAGGTTTGGAGATCTGTTGGGAATTGATTACATGAAACAGTCACCCGTGCGCCCAGTCCCAATGTTTGTAAACAAATAATTGGTCTATAGGGAGTCAGGGACTGCTCCTGTCGCAAGTTGATGATGTCATATGTTCGCGTGTGGTCCAGCCCTATGGAATTATGGAATGCACATGCTAATAAAAAATATTTTAAACATTGCTTTGATGCTCATATTAACTTCGTATAACGTATTAAGTTGTTTTTATTAGCATATGCATTCCATAATTCCATAGGGGCTAGACCACACATGGGCGTATGACATCATCAACTTGCGACGCAAGGAGCAGTCCCTATTGACTGAAAGACTCTTTATTTACGAAAGAAATACAATGTTTTTATTATTTTATTTTAGTTTTAGAGGGCAAGTATAATATTTTAAGGCATATTTGTCTTATTAGCCAGGGATCCTTTTTTTAAGGGCCGCCGAGGGGTGCTTAAAAAGTACTAATGCCCGTGCTTTAAAGGCCCAAGACCCACGCGCGCACGCACACAAACACGCACACGCGCACACAAACACGCACACACACACACGCACACACACACACACACACAGAGGAAACAGGGTTTACTGGTGTACTCGCAGCCCACAGTGCATCCCAAGGTTTTGTTTGTTTTGGTCCATTAAAGCCCCACTCATACTGCATCCATGCAGCCGGCCTAGCTGTCTCTCTAAGTGCTTGTATTCTCCGCACGTGCTTTACGTGATCTGAGAATATGAATTGGGCCCGAGATCTGTGTGTTGCCTCCGCAAGAGGGGAACGTGAGCTTAAACCATTTAGGCCTGACCTCGAAATTTAAAAAATAATCTTCTAAATCCTCCAGTTTTCTGAAATAAATATTTTCACGATTTTCCAAAAATAGCAGACCTACAAGCTCGTAGCGCGCCACTCGGTGGCGCGCTACGAGCTTGTAGATCTGCTATTTTTCAATAGCTAAATTATAACATAATGTTATACCAAAAGGGGTTCCCGCCCAAAATGGGTTAACCCATTTAGACCTGAGGACGATTCTACGAATGTCTTCTAAATCCTGACAGTTTTCTGAAAAACCCCATGATTCTATTCTCAAACATTTTCATGTCGAGGACCCCCGAGATTATATGTAATGCCGCAGACCCCCCATCTGAAAATATGTTGTTCCACGGACCTCCCCAGAAGCAAAGATTTGAGTTAAACACATTCGCTCTGAAATAATATATATTCAAAGATTTTGCAGTACATTTTCACGATTTTTCAAAAATAGCAGACCAACAAGCTCGTAGCGCGGCACTCGGTGGCCGCGCTACGAGCTTGTAGATCTGCTATTTTTCAATAGCTACAGCATAACATAATGCTTTATAAAACACCAAAAGGGGTTCCCGCCCGAAATGGCTTAAAAACAATTCTGGCACGCCGTCTCGCCCTGTAAGGGCAATTGGCATTGCATTTTATTTAGATTTAGACTGGCATATCCCCCCTCCCAAATTTCCAAACCACAACAAAGGCTTCCTCACTTCAGACATGGCCATGGGAGATGTCTGAAGATCTTTTATTGATGTCGATCCGTGATGAGGAAGCAAAGAAGGGTTGTGGTGTGCAGCATACAAAACAAACATACCGTATGAGACTATTATTATCATTTCCGAGCCGCCTGCACGCTGCAACAGGCAGTACTGGACCAATTCAGAAATATTGTTTTATTATTTTTATTATTAATTTTATGTCTCTTATTTTACCCCCCTTTTAAGTTGTTTATTAATTATTTCTGTGAACATAACCATGTGATCCCTTTCTTTGTATCTTAGTTATGTACTCAACCTATTGGGTTTTATACCTGTATATATGTTGTGTGTATCTTAGTTATGTACTCAACCTATTGGTTTTATACCTGTATATATGTTGTGTGTATCTTAGTTATGTACTCAACCTATTAGTTTTATACCTGTATAATATGTTGTGTGTATCTTAGTTATGTACTCAACCTATTGGTTTTATACCTGTATATATGTTGTGTGTATCTTAGTTATGTACTCAACCTATTGGTTTTATACCTGTATATATGTTGTGTGTATCTTAGTTATGTACTCAACCTATTGGTTTTATACCTGTATATATGTTGTGTGTATCTTAGTTATGTACTCAACTTATTGGTTTTATACCTGTGTTGTGTGTATCTTAGTTATGTACTCAACTTATTGGTTTTATACCTGTATATAATGGATGTTGTTTGTATGTCTGGCCTCGTGGGGAAAGATGGTGGGTGGGTGGGGAGGATTGGGAAAGGAGTTGTGGGAGAAAATATAAAAACAAAGAGTTGTATTTTCTTTCTGTGAAACTTGCATATGATGTCATACTCTTTGAATAAAATGTATATATAAAAAAAATAAAAAAATAAAAAAAAATGATACATCGCACTCGCACCAATCCGCCATCAACGTCTTGAAACGCCGTCACGAGTCTTCGCATGGAAGATTTGCATTTCTTGAAACTGTCTTTAAACTTAGTTGGTGTACAGACGAGGACGTATTCTGTGATACTCGGGCAAGTAATTAGCCAATCTGCCCTTTTTGTCACACGGAGACGCCGTTTTTGGGGACTAATTTTGAAACCACCTTCCAGAGTGGGAAAGTTTGGAGACGCGCCTTTCTCGTCTCCGTGTGTACAGCAAATGCCGCCTAATATGCTGAAACGGTGATGTCATAGTAGTCCCCTCGCCCCCTCCAAACTAACCAGTGTTAATGGTTTATTTCACCATAACCACTTACATATAAGTATCACAGCTATTTTATATTTGCACATAATGTCTATAAATCTCTTCTCCAAAAATAGCCGATCTGCAGCCCGCATGCATGAGCTTGTAGATGAGGTATTTTTGGAGTACAGATGTAAATGATGATGATGACCTGCATTTTCCGCATCTGCCTTTTATAGCGCCACCAGGAGTCCGACTTTTGTCAAACACATTTTTTGATATTTCTCCTCCCGATTCTGTCCAAAAATCTCACAAATTGTTACACAGTATCTCTATGGTCATGTGCTCAAGTCGGATCTGTCCGATATTTCATCCTAATTGGCTATAATTGGCTTTCACAGTTTGCAAGATTGCCCCGTTTTGAACAAAAGCCTCAAATCATGAACGCAGCATGCAATTTACGTGAAATCTTTCACACATTTTCTTACTAGGCTGAGGAATATATCCCACCCTTTTCACATTGGCCTGTTATAGCCAACAGGTTGTTATAGGTGTAGTGTAGAATAGATTAGTATAGGCCTATATCTAAGATAGGCAGCACAGCCAGGCAGGTCCCTCTGCGAGGTGCACAGAACAGCCAGCATGGACTCACTCACCTCGTCAAAGTGCTTCGTCTTCTTGGGTGGAAATTAAACATTCTGAAGGTGATATCCATGCTTCAACTTGCTCTCAAATTATATTCTTTGCAAGCAAGCAGCCACAATCGGCGGGCAAAGCCTTTGTGTAACTTCAAACCGGCTTTGCATTGAGAGACCCCAGGTAGAATAAACGTTTACATCGTTTACTGTCCATATTCCTCGATAAACGGCCTGTAGGCCTATAGCCTATGTGCAATTTATCTTGTTAACTAGCTGCAGATTAAGCAAAATGTTTAGCGCTGTGCAGGCAGCAGGTGGAATCAATGTATTAACGAGCATTTATCTGACATTCAGCAGTGTTGCGCCTGCATATAATCTCCTACATTTATGCATTCACATGGCCATCTACAGGCCGGGCATGTGTACTACAGCTTTTTCTGGAATCGGGAGCAGTTTACCGGTCTCATGTATACGGCATGCATAATTAACATAACCGCAATGTAGACGCAGGAAAGTTTTATATCGTTTATAAACTTGCGCGGCTAACAGCCCGAGCCGTCCTCGTGTGGCAAGGGCCTTACAGTAGGTCTGCCTCTATAGATTAAAGTATTATAGCTTCACTGAGAGAAAAGAAAAAATCACACCCGTGTGAACTGAGTGGTGCAACTCCCCCCCTTACACCCCCCCCCCCCCCCCCCCCCCCCCCCCCCCCTCTCTCTCTCTCTCTCTCTCTCTCATTAACAGGCAACAGTGCAACACTATCTCTCTCTCTCTGTTTCTGGCACGACAGCGCCCCTACTGGTACTCATGAGTCACACATGAGTCACACACATAGGTTAACACATAGGTTAACACGAGTCACAGACATTGCTGTTCCTTGGAGTGGTTGCACCACTCAAAAATATATATGAGACATCGTGTCGATATGGCTATAGGAACACCGTGAAATCCTCAGTGTTAATTGTAACCATTAACCATCATGCACTCTCAGAGTTAATTCAGAGATCATTTCATTTCAGAGATCTACCAGCAGCAGCGAGGTCAACACAGTGACAGCTATTGTCCGGCCAATTAGTTTGCACACAGTGTAGCTACTGAAGGAAGTACGAGTAGACAGCTTGATGTAGAGCTCCCTTCCCCCCCAGCTGTAGAAACCAAAGTGTGGGCAGCAGAGAGAGAGAGAGAGAGAGAGAGAGAGAGAGAGAGAGAGAGAGAGAGAGAGAGAGAGAGAGAGAGAGAGAGAGAGAGAGAGAGATGACTCCTCAAGACTGTTTGCCTGTTGGCATCTCAATGCTCCATTCTGCTCTTCTTCCCCCTCGTCTGTGGGTGGCTTCTCGCGGACAATGCTAATGCTATGTAATGCATGTAATATGGAGTGAGTGAGCGAGTGAGCCCGTGGTCATGTTGAGATCATGATCATATTCAGAGGAAGTGGTAGGAACTATGAGGAGGTGGGGGGGGATGCGGCTGTGTGTGCGTGCAGTCAAAGTCAAGGAGTCTGGGTTGCTGCACTGTTCTTGTATAATTTTCAAATCATCACTTCTTTACTTCCATTAAAGTCAAGATCAGATGTATTAGCATATGATTCCTCATTCTCACATTGTAGCCGCAGCTCCCTCCAGTCAGACCATGTCTGATGTCTGCAGTTTTCTTCTTTCTCATGCAAAATTTACATGGGCCTACGCAACTGCGGCCAAGGACCCTGGAGACGTCGACTCAACACCGGTATACTGCATGTATATGTGTGACCTTGTGGCGTTCGCGGTAAAGAAAGAAACTCCCCGTCACAGATGATATCGAACGCCGCTTTTACGATTACCAATGAGCTGTTTTTAGGGGAGGAAGGTCGCAGCAGGGGGAGGCGAGGCTCAGGGGGCCACGGCTGTCTTCATAAAGGCTTACATTCTGAGGAGGACCTTGACCTTGTGTTAGCGCTGACTCAGTCCCTAGTGGTGCGTGGTGTGTAGGTAGCTACAGTACCGTGGCTGCTGTCAGCATATCCACACACATATAAGGCAAGGCGCGGGGAGCTGTGCACGGAGACGCACATTAACGTTAAGTTACCCCGGGCTCTTTTTAACCCATTTTGACCTGAGATCAGATTCTAAAAATGTCTTCTACATCCTGACAGTTTTCGTTCTTCGATTTTTCAAAAAATAGCAGACCTACAAGCTCGTAGCGCGCCACTCGGTGGCGCGCTATGAGCTTGTAGATCTGCTATTTTTCAATAGCTAAAGCATAACATAATGCTAACACCAAAAGGGGTTCCCGCCCAAAATGGGTTAAGTACGAAAAACGGTTATAAAATATTGATATGCCTAATATATAACACTGTCCTCCCTAAAATAAAACGCTGGATATTGACGTGTAGGAAATGGAGATCCATTTCAAGGATTTTTTGAGAGTGAGTTCCTGGTACAGATGTAATACAGGCGCCAACAGCCATAATTATTATACTGTACGGTCTATTTCTATTATTTTCGACGACAACGAAAAGCACCGTCGAGTCGACTCGAGGGTCACCGTGATGAATCTCGCCTACTGTATGATTATACTCCACCCCTATACTCAGTGGTGGAAAAAAGTACTCAATTGTTTTACTTAAGTAAAAGTACCAATACTGGAATTTAGAACCACTTCGTTACAAGTAAAAGTACGGAATTTAAAATGTACTTGAGTGAAAGTACAAAAGTATCGGCATCAAAATGTACTTAAAGTACTAAAAGTAAAAGTACTCATATTGCAGAATGTCCCATTTCACAAGTTCAAAATGTGTAGAAAATCTATTGAAAATAGCCGATCTACAAGCTCTCAATGTGTCGCGTTGCGACGCATTGTGAGCTTGTAGATCTGCTATTTTCAAACGGCCGAAATGTATAGGGTTGAAGTGGTTAATGTATGTTTTCTAATCAAAATTTAAATCGCCAAAGTAACTATAGTAACTAAAGTTTTCAAATAATTGCAGCGAAGTAAAAGTACAAATTTTGTCTCCGAGATGTATAGTGGAGTAGTAAGTAAAAGTACTGGAAATTGGAGATACTCAAGTAAAGTACAAATACCTCAAAATTGTACTTAAGTACAGTACTTAAGTAAAAGTACTTAGTTACTTTCCACCACTGCTGTTGAGTGTCAGGCCTGACTCACACCTTCGCAACAGATTGATGTATGCTTGTTGTATGAGACTTATTGACTGATGCAAGCTCACAATTCATTTCCAATGGGAGTCACATGGTTTGACACAACATTTGTGTTGTATGAGGGGGTGGGGGGCAGTCGAAACACAGCCGAAAGCCGTACAACACAAATGTTGTGTCAAACCATGTGACTTCCATTGGAAATGCATTGGGGCAAGATGTAAACAAACCCTTTGCATACATCTAGCATGCATCAATGTTGTATGCTAGATGCGAAGGGGGCGACTCACACGTGTACAAAAGATTGATGTATGCTTGTTGTATGAGATGTATAGCTGATGCTCGCAATGCATTTCCAATGGGAGTCACATGGTTTGACACAACATTTGTGTTGTATGAGGGGGTGGGGGGCAGTCGAAACACAGCCGAAAGCCGTACAACACAAATGTTGTGTCAAACCATGTGACTTCCCATTGGAAATGCATTGCGAGCTTGCATCAGCTATACATCTCATACAACAAGCATGCATCAATGTTGTATGCTAGATCGAAAGGTGTGAGTCGGGCCAAGGTGTGAGTCGCCCCTCACCGTGATGAACCTCGCCTACTGTATAGGATTATACTCTCCACCCCTACTCCCCGAGTACAACAAAATGGCCACCATGTGAATAATAAACAAATAAAACTTG
Organism: Electrona antarctica; assembly: GCF_951216825.1. Lineage (NCBI taxonomy): Eukaryota > Metazoa > Chordata > Actinopteri > Myctophiformes > Myctophidae > Electrona > Electrona antarctica. The sequence continues at coordinate 55,493,789 of NC_136810.1, forward strand.
GTTGAAGTGAGGGGCGCCCAGATGTTTGGCGGCATGTTGAGGTTCTGATGTCTGTGAAAAGTGAAATACATTCATTCATTACAAGGTGTATTTATATCAGCGAGATGACGTCGCTGATCATTTACCCTAAACAAACATTGAAGTCCATAGACATGGCTGGCACAAATGACATCATAATTTATCCCTAAATAAACATTAAAGTCCATAGACTTTGGCTGGGACGGGAAATGTATAATTAGGCTCTCGATAAACATTAAGGGCTCCATCTTGCGCCACCCCTTATACCTTATCCCTAAACGTATTTTGCCATGTTTTACTATTTAAAAAAAACCTTTTAAAATAGTTCAAATAGCTTGATCTACAAGCTCACAACGTGTAGATGTAGATCGGCTAGTTGAACTATTTTAAAATGATTTTCAAAATAGTAAAAAAAAAAAAGGCCAATAAGTTTAGGGATAAGGGATAAGGGGTGGCGCAAGATGGAGCCCTAAAAGTCCATAGACTCGGCTTGCCTATGACGTAATTTCGGAAGGCCATGCATCGGAGCGGCTGGCGCAGTGGCGCCACCTCAAACATTGGTTGAGAATAGTCAATCCCCGAGTATGACTTGACCCATTTAGGCCTGACGTCGAAATTTAAAAAAAAATATTTTTAAAATGTATTTTTTCCTGAAAAACCTCATGTTTCTATATCAGTGGTTCACAATATTTCATGTCAAGGACCCCAAAAATGATATGTAATATGCTGCCCCTGCTGTTCCAGGGACCCCCCAGAAGCAAAGATTTGAGTTAAAAACTGAAACTCTGAAAGAATATATATTCAAACATTTGCGCCACATTTTCACGATTTTTCAAAAATAGCAGATCTACAAGATCTGCTATTTTTCAATAGCTAAAGCATAACAAAATGGGTTTTAAGTGCAAAATGGCCGCCATTGGTATAGTATTCAATTGAGGATTGTGAAATGCGTTAGGTTTCCTTGTTCTTCCATTATGGGAAGCTGTTTGTCTGCCCCTGGCATGTACCTTGGGGAAAGGAGTGACCCTCTTCCCGACCTTATGTACAGGCTACAGCAGGGCTGTCCATGTGACATGGACGGTGACGCTCATAGAGTCTGCCCGACCGACGCTATTAATATACCAGTGAAGTCACCCTGCAAATAATAAATACAGGAACTGCCCCGGAGGGGCTGAGCGCGCCAACGTCCCATAAGTAGGGTTTTATAGTACTAATGCAGGCATGCGTACCGTCCAGTCTGACCGCTGGTGGACAAATTACTCACATTCTTTACTTAAAGTATCAATATTGCAATGTAGAAATACTCTGTTACAAGTAAAAAGTCCAGAATAAAAATTTACTTGAATAAAGTACAAAAGTATTGGTATCAAAATGTACTTAACCCATTTAGGCCTGACGTCGAAATGAAAAAAATAGCAGACCTACAAGCTCATAGCGCGCCATGGCGTGGCGTGCTATGAGCTTGTAGATCTGCTATTTTTCAATAGCTAAAGTATAACATAATGCTTAGTTAAAACACCAAAAGGGGTTCCTGTCCAGAATGTACTTAAAGTATACCAACAGTAGAAAGTACTCATTATGCAGAATGTCCCATTTCACAAGTTTTTCAAATGTATAAAAATCTTTTGAAAATAGCTGATCCTACCGGTAAGCTCACAAAGTGTCGCATCGCAAAGCATTGTGAGCTTGTAGATTGGCTAAGTATACTGAAAATCGGAAATACCCCCAGTAATGTAAAAAATACCGCAAAATTAGAACCGCACTTGAGTAAATGTACTTAGTTACTTTTACACCACTGCTGACCAGTCGGCATCATAAGGCCAGAGACACAAGCTGCATGAGTCAGACTGGACCCGTCCCAAACTGAGAGAACCCATCTGCAAATAAAGGAGAAACAGCGCCCTCTTTCCCTTTGAATTTGCAAGTCAACAGTCTTCCTCGAGAGACTATATAAACTGGAGTCTGGACCAACAATCTGTCTGATCTTTTTGGGGGCAAAAAAGTGGGCCTATTTTTGGATCTAGGCCTAGATGTTACAAGCGATAGTTTATTGTACCATTCGGTCTTGCCAAGCTGCATGAATGTATAAATGCACAATGTGTTGGTTTTCTCTGCTTTAGGGCTGGGCGATATTGAGAGGTAAAATAAAACTATGTGGAAAAGACATTTACTGTGTGTGCTGGCTGTTTTATTATTATTATTATGATATTGTTGAGGTGCACGGCCTTGAGACTTTTGCTTAATCTGGAGTGATTTCTCTCTGGGCGATATTGACAAAATCAAATATCCGATTCCCAATATATGTTGAACAGCAATGTCCGTGTTAACCTACCTATGTGTTCATGTGTCCGTTCACCTACCTATGTGACTATGAACACCAGTACCAATGAGTACCAAAAGTGGCGCTGTTGTGCCAGAAACAGAGAGAGAGAGATAGTGCTGCACTGCTGCCTGCTAATGAGAGACAGAGAGAGAGGGGGGGGGGGGTACCACTCAGTTCACACGGGTGTGATTTTTACCTAATACCTCGAGATGACTATATTGCCACTTCATACAATTCTGACAAAAGATCATTAGTAATGTGGATTGTGATGACCAAGCAGGTAGAGTCGTGCATTGTTTATTTCACTCTGCTATAGGAGAGAGTTTTATTCATCAAATCATTCTGTCGGCCCAGGCGGTGGCGTAACCGTCTGGGCACCCGACTGGTAATCCAGTCGCAGTGTGCCGCGGGTTCGACTCCCGAGCCCGACACGGCCTTTACTGCATGTCTTCCCCCATCTCTCTCCCGTTTCCTGTCAGCCTACTGTCTGTCCCTTCAAAAACCAATAAAAGGCGTAAACCGCAAAAAAATATCAAAAAAAAAAAAAAAAAGACATTTACTGTGTGTGTTGGCTGTTTTATTATTATTATTATTATTATTATTATTATTATATTGTTGAGGTGCACGGCCTTGAGACTTTCGCTTAATCTGGAGTGATTTCTCTCTGGGCGATATTGACAAAATCTAATATCCGATTCCCAAAATATTTTTACCTAATACCTCGAGATGACTATTTTGGCACTTCATACAATTCTGACAAAAGATCATCGGTAATGTGGATGTGATGACCAAGCAGGTAGAGTCGTGCATTGTTTATTTCACTCTGCTGTAGGAGAGAGTTTTATTCATCAAATCATTCTGTCAACACTGCAATGCAGCCGTTAAAACCATTTAGGCCTGACGTCGAAATTAAAAAAAAATGTCTTCTAAATCATGACAATTTTCTGATAGATTTGAAGCACATTTTAACGATTTTTCAAAAATAGCAGACCTACAAGTTCATAGCGCGCCACTCGGTGGCGCGCTATGAGCTTGTAGATCTGCTATTCTTCAATAGCTACATTTTAACATAATGTATGTAACATCAAAAGGGGTTCCCGCTCAAAATGGGTTAAGACCAGGAAAAGGTGACATTTAATCTAATGAATTAGAATCAGTTTATGGCCAGATACAGGTACAAGGATTATGACTTGCTGCATTGCTCTTAAAAGCTATATCACAATTATAACCAAAATACTAGACAATATCTAGTCTCATATATCACAATATGTTATATTGCCCAGCTCCAATTCCTTATTCCTCACCAGAAAATACACATAATAACACTCTATATGGAGGACATGAGTTAAGACCAGATCCTTCAATTCCCTATTCCAGCATACAGCCGATCGAAAGAAAATCACACTTGTGTGAAGTGAGCAGGGCTGGACTGGGACAAAAACCCGGCCCGGTCATTTTCTCTCGAATTTGGCCCAGAGAAGCCCACCACAACCAGCGCGCAGATAGCAGAAACTATACCGCCCGCTCCGTCGAGGCACACACAAACAAACAAGCCCTAATACCACCACTTTTACAGAACAACATAAATGATACAAACCAATTAACAGTATACACACCCCTTTGTTGCTCTCACAAGAATGATGCTGGCAAAAGGATTGAAGATAGAGGGATTATTTGTCACTCACTGATACAGGTACAGTGAAATTATCATGATGGCACTGGCAGAATGGCAGCAGGCCCGGACCTTTCCTGGTGGCCTGCCGCCTATCATGGCGGCCTCCTACGGTCGTGGCCCACCGGGAATATGCCCGGTACGTCCTATGGCCAGTCCAGCCCTGATGTGGGGGTGCGGGGGGGGGGGGTGCGGGGGGGGGTGCAACATCGAGACCCCCAGGTATGCGCCTGGGGGGGGCGGGCCGGTTCCGGCGAGCCGCCCAGTGTGCGAAACGGTCGAGAAATGACAGAGTTACCATGTGGGGGTCCCCGGGGGGGTCCCCGCAACATCCAGACCCCCAGGAACGTGCCCATGGGGCCTTCCTGCGTCCGAAACGGTCGAGAAGTGACGGAGTTAGCGCGTTGCAGCTTTCCGTGCTCGGACATACATACAGTACTATACATACATACATACATACACACACACACACATAGCTGCGTAATGGAACGGAGGCGCCGCTCAAAAATGATCCATATTTTAACCCATTTCGGGCGGGAACCCCTTTTGGTGTTTTAAGCATTGTCATGCTTTAGCTGTTGAAAAATAGCAGATCTACAAGCTCATAGCGCGCCACCGAGTGGCGCGCTACGAGCTTGTAGGTCTGCTATTTTTGAAAAATCGTGACAATGCGGCACAAAGCTTTGAATATATATTCTTTCAGAAGACTTATTTCTTTTTTTTCTCTTTTTTACGTCAAAATGGGTTAAAACTAATTATTCCTTTTCATCTTCAACTATACCAAAAGCCTCTGTAATATGTGGTGGGGAAAAAAAGCAAGATGAACCAGTATAGGTTCAAATTGAACTCTTTATGTTATTGAAATAACCTCCACTTGATGGATGTTGACATGATGTTTTCACCCTCGTACGCGATAGAGAAACGCGAGAACAAGAGGCATCCTGTCAAGGTCCTTCACCGTATTCTTTTATAATTTCCCACACAGCCTCCTGCGTCGGTGCGTTCCCTGTCATATATAACAAAAGGAAAAAACATGAAAATACGTGCGGCTGAAAAATAACAATTCGGTGAAGCACTGTGGGTCACTGAGAGGGTTGATTTCTTAACCCATGTAGGCCTGGCGTCGAAATTAAAAAAATGTCTTCTAAATTCTGACGTCTTTCTGAAATACCTCATGTTTCTGTCATGTTTCATGTTTAGATAGTTGATTTGGTTGAGCTTATAGGACTAGATATTACAATCCCTTAGATTGTAATATCTAGTCCTATAAGCTCAAGATAGATAGATTTTATTTCGGTCCGTACAGGAAAAAGGATTACATACAGACGTACATTAATATCCACTAATAACTAGTGGTACCGAAAAGGTGAAGGCAGAAGCCGAAGCTTATTGCGCCTACCCTTTTTGAACATAACTCAAATTACACTAATCAGAGAATGTTGTCAGACATAGATTCATTAAAGAAAAAAAAAGAAACAACTATAAGGTTCTGGCCATTGATTGTGAGAAATCTAAGAAATCTAAGCCGGGCTTAGATATGGCCTATATTATGAAAAACAAACAAAAACAAACAAACAAATGTTTTTAAATGTTTCATGCTCAATATTTCATGTCGAGGACCCCAAAAATGATATGTAATTGGCCTCGTCACCCCATCTGAAAATATGTTGTTCCAGGAACCCCCCAGAAGCAAAGATTTGAGTTAAAAGCGTTTTCACGACTTTTCAAAAATAGCAGACCTACAAGCTCGTAGCGCGCCACTCGGTGGCGCGCTATGAGCTTGTAGATCTGCTATTTTTCAATAGCTAAATTATAACAATGTTTAAAACACCAAAAGGGGTTCCCGCCCAAAATGGGTTAAAGAATGGAACCGTTCTAGGCAACCGTTTGCATTTTCACCTCAGCCTTGAACCGTGCGGATGACACCGTGTGAAAAATATTCCCCCTTTGTGACGGTAAACAAATCCATGGATTGAGTGTCTATTTTAGTCTTCCTCTTAACGCATACAGGCTCTAGAGACATCCTTCTGTAAGACATGCCGAAAGATGCCATAACGTACTGCGACATTTATGACCACGGTGAGAAATAATGTAAACGTCACTCAAGGGCCTAAAAGCACAAACACTTCTCATACAGAGACAGTCAAGTGGCATTGCTTAAAGGACCACTTCACCACTTTTCAACGTATCTTCATAATAATAGGTCCTCACTAATAATCATGAAAAAAATGGTGCAATTTTTTTCTACTCGGTCTGTGTCTCATAGGAGGGCTGTGGGCAGTTCAGAAACCGTCTTCCAGTGACATCATCGATGGGGAATACAAGGTAATAGAAACTGCAGGCTTTCTAGTCCTGAAAAGTTCCAATGCGAAAATGGAAGCCATCGTTCTCACGATAATGAAAATCGAAATATTTTTGTAAAAACATCTTGTTTAAAAAAAAATCTACCTAATGATGATGTCACTGGAGGACAGTTTCTAAACTGCCCACAGCCCTCCTATGAGACACAGACTGAGTAGAAAAAAATCGTGCCATTTTTTCATGATTATTAGTGAGGACCTATTATATGAAGATAGGTTGAAAAGTGGTGAAGTGGTCCTTTAAATAGCCCTGAGTGGCTTTGCACTCGAATACCAAACGAGTCGCCCCTTTACCAACTCAACTCGGGGCGTACAGCCGGTGGAACTCCTAACCTTAAAGGAGAATTCCATGCTAGAAGGCTTTCTTACAGTTGGGTGCCACCGATATTGTCCCTTATCATTTGACCCATTTAGGCCTGACCTCAAAATTTTAAAAAATCCTTCTAAATCCTCCAGTTTTCTGAAATAAATATTTTCACGATTTTTCAAAAACAGCAGACCTACAAGCTCGTAGCGCGCCACTCGGTGGCGCGCTATGAGCTTGTAGATCTGCTATTTTTCAATAGCTAAATTATAACATAATGTTTAAAACACCAAAAGGGGTTCCCGCCCAAAATGGGTTAACTGTCCTTTTGCGCAGATCACGCAAACCTCAGCAAAAAGAAAAGGACAATATCGATGGCCTCCAACTGTGCCTTTCTTACCTTTCTTTGTAGTCGTTACGTCCCCACCAAAGAGGTCCAGGTGTTTTGTTGTGCAAAAACTCCTTATTGGCTATTTCCCCTACCATAAGCCCTCAATGAATTGCATTGAATTGAATGGGAATTGAATGAGGCTATGGGGTGTTGTGCTAATTCGCTTATTTCCATCGAAATAAGTAGTAAAGTGTGCCGCTTGGGATATTATTTACATTATGAAGAGAGGATATATACAAAAAATATATAATTTTGAGCGATGGAAATAAGCGAATTAGCACAACACCCCATAGCCCCATTCAATTCAATGCAATTCATTTAGGGCTTATGGTAGGGGAAATAGCCAATAAGGAGCTTTTGCACAAAATAACACCTGGACCTTTTTGGTGGGGACGTAACAAGTCAACTACAAAGAAAGGTAAGAAAGCCTTTTAGTATGGAATTCTCCTTTAACCTCAGTAAAACTATGCCTAAACCTAACCCTATACCTAAATTTAACCCCAGTAAAACTATGCCTAAACCTAGACTTATTTCTAACCTTATTCTCAGTAAAAAAAAATAAAGAATACAAGAAGGGTCGGTCCGAACGGTCGGCGTGAGGTCGGCGGGAAAAAAATCGAGGGGCGAGTTGGTTTAGGGGCGACCGTACCTGATATCTTACGGCGCTCCCCCATATACAGTACATACAATCAAATCACATTTGGCTTGCTCTGACATGTTTTTGTTTGGACTGAAGTAGGACCTAGGCCTCACTCAGACCTTTACTGCATTGCTGTATGCTTGTTGGATGAATGTCGTGTAGTGTCATGGCCGCCCCAATGCATTTCCAATGGGAGTCACATGGTTTGACACAACATTTGTGTTGTATGAGGGGGAGGGGCGCAGTCAAAACACAGCCGAAAGCCATACAACAGCTTGTAGTCCAAAATGTGGACTACAAACCATGTGACTTCCATTGGAAATGCATTGGGGCGGCCATGACACTACACAACATTCATCCAACAAGCATACAGCAATGCAGTAAAGGTCTGAGTGAGGCCCTACATCACACTCATCACACACCGATAGTCGCCCCAACTTTCAAAATGTATTAGCTCACTTTAGAGGGGGAAATTCAATCGGCAACGCATGGTGGAGAGTGGCCAGAGAAGGCACTGATGTAACCTAATGTGATTCTCCTTCTCCTCACAGCAGCTTAACACCTTTTGGGCGGGAACCCCTCTTGGTGTTGGTGCATTATGTTATGCTTTAGCTATTGAAAAATAGCAGATCTACAAGCTCATAGCGCGCCACCGAGTGGCGCGCTACGAACTTGTAGGTCTGCTATTTTTGAAAAATCGTTAAAATGTGCCTCAAATCTTTCAGAAAATTGTCATGATTTAGATTTTTTTTTTTTTAATTTCGACGTCAGACCTGAATGGGTTAACACCGACGCGCCTCCTGTCTACATCCTCGGCACAGCGAGTTCCCGTACCGACTCAAGGCAGCTACTGAAAATGTAAAATACGTTGTGTTCTGTCAGGGGAATAATAATAATAATAATAATAATAATAACAAAAAGGCAAAGTTCAATTTCCACCAAAATGATTCGTGTAGTACCTACATAAGTGTACAAAGTAAAGCTGTTGAGACGAATCCCCCGAAATGCAATTACAATCCGGTGGTGGTGAACTGGAGCGCACACTCAAATGCTACTAGGATTACACACACCATGCCAGGGAAACAAGCAAGCTTTGGTTTCACAGCTCTGAACTTAGCATTGATCCAATTAACCCCTTTTGACCTGGGAATCGATTCTACGAATGCCTTCTAAATCCTGACAGTTTTATGAAAAACCCATGTTTCTATGTCAGTCGTTCTCAAAACATTTTCATGTCAAGGACCCCCAAAAATATATGAAATTGGCCGCGGACCCCCGTCTGAAAATATGTTGTTCCGGAGAACCCCCCCAGAAGCAAAGATTTGAGTTCAAAACGCTCGCTCTGAAAGAATATATATTCAAAGATTTGCACCACATTTTCACGATTTTTCTAAAATAGCAGACCTACGAGCTTGTAGATCTGCTATTTTTCAATAGCTAAATCATAACATAATGTTTAAAACACCAAAAGGGGTTCCCGCCCAAAATGGATTAAGCAGAAACAACCATCCAAAACGCCTTGCAACTTATCGCCATTTGCAATCTCGTGCACTTCTGCCGATTCCCAGTCCAGCACGCAGCTGAAATCAATTACGTGCTAATCAATCAGGTTTTAGGGACATCCAATCATCCACTAACCGAGCGAGGGAGCAGAGACTATAGTTAACGCGGGCTAGAATCGATGATGGAGGAGAACCGTTCTATTTTTAGTAGCAGTCTTTTTACAAGGCGGTGTGGTGGTGGGCAAGCTGAGTGGGGAACATCATAGTTCAATCAATGAGAAATGTAATATGACTTATTCCCTTTTTATGAAAAAAAATCGATGATAAGAAAGACCCAGCCGAAGCAGATGGATTTCAGCCGTGACTCTCCCACCACCAACCCAAACAGAACAACACGGCCAATTATAGGCCAACTGTGATGTGGCACATTTCCTATTCCGGACAGTGCTATTACACAGTGCAACAGTGGAAAGTTCCTAGAACATATAGGCTACAAAATGCAGGGTCATCGTTGCACACTAATTGCTGCTTGCTGTACCACAGCTTGAGATCGTTGTGAGACACGTTTAGGCCTGACTCACACCTTCGCAACAGTTGATGCATGCTAGATGCATGAGACTTATTGACTGATGCAAGCTCACAATGCATTTCCAATGGGAGTCACATGGTTTTTTGTGTTGTATGAGGGGGTGGGGGGCAGTCGAAACACAGCCGAAAGCCATACAACACAAATGTTGTGTCAAACCATGTGACTTCCATTGGAAATGTATTGCGAGCTTGCATCAGTAAACAAGTCTCATGCATCTAGCATCCAACAATGTTGTATGCTAGATGCGAAGGTGTGAGTCAGGCCATAGTGTGACATGTTGTTTGACACATTTGCCTTTAACTGCCCCTCATAGTCAACACCAGTGGAAATGGTGAGAAGCTTCGAGTACGATAACATTGGTGTACACATCACCTCTGACATTAATTGGAGAATGCACACAGAGACTGTGGCAATAAAGCAAGCAATACAACATCATCTGCACCGCCTCAGGCAGTTCTCTGAAATCCTTTATAGTCTGCTACCGCCAGTGGTGGAAAAAGTACTCAATTGTTTTACTTTAAGTAAAAGGATGAATTGAACATGGTGGACCCTCTTGTAAACAAGTGTAATGCTTAATTGGGTCGTCCACTCACAGTTAACAGTCTGCAAACTGTTAATAAATATTTCAATCAATCAATCAATACCAATACTGCAATTTAGAACTACTTTGTTACAAGTAAAAGTATGTACTTGAAGTACTAAAAGTAAAAGTATTCATATTGCAGAATGTTCCATTTCACAAGTTCAAAATGTGTAGAAAATCTATTGAAAATAGCCGATCTACAAGCTCTCAAGCTTGTAGATCGGCTATTTTCAATTGGCCGAAATGTATAGGGTTGAAGTGGTTAAGGTATGTTTTCTAAATCAAAATTAAAATCATTTTCCAATAGTTATAGTGAAGTAAAAGTAAAAAAATGTGTCTCTGAGATGTATAGTGGAGTAGAAGTAAAAGTACTGGAAATTGGAAATACTCAAGTAAAGTGCAAATACCTCAAAATTGTACTTAAGTACAGTACTTAAGTAAAAGTACTTAGTTACTTTTACTTAAGTAAAAGTACTTAGCTACTTTCCACCACTGTACGGGCAGGGGGAATAGCTGCTCACAGCGTCTGCGAGTTCTGTGGAAGGTCGGTGCGGTCAAGCTGAGCACACACCTCACTTATGAAATTCTCTTATGAGCGATACATTTGGGCTTTAGGGGTCGGGGCAATCTATAAAAAGCCACCTCGAATTCAAAGACAGAAAAATATATAAAATCTTTGGAAGCTTGGAAGTCGTGCACTCTTAAAATGTGTTTCGACCCGACCCATCAATGATAACTACAGCAGCAGAGTCACTGGATAATGGATCCTTTCATTATCGGAGACTGAAAATACAATCTATAACCTTTATCATACACACAGTAAAATCCAGGTCCATACGCCAAATAGGCAGAGATGGCCCACAGACTGTTCCAACAGGCTGTCCGACCGTGCAAATTCATGCCGGCAATTTAATAAAGTCAGAGGCAGAGTATAGAGTGGGCCCGACATTGCTGAAAAGTGTATCGATCGCTCCCAGGATCCTGTCATCACTGTGGCTCTCACAACCAGATGGGCACCTGCGGAGCAAAGCAGATGCTCATAAATTTAGATGAGATGTTTCAGGATGATGTTTTGGGGCACCCCTACCCTCCAGACACACAAACTCACACATGTACACACGCACGCGCACACGCACACGCACACGCACACGCACACGCACACACACACACATTTTAATAATTTATTTATGTCCACATAAGAGATACAATACAAGGACACAAATATTTACACACACACGCGCGCACACGCACGCACGCACGCACGCACGCACGCACGCATGCACGCATACACACACATAACATATACAGCGCACATTCAGACGATTCCAGTGTCTCAACATAGAGGCCACTTCACTTAGTTGAGATATCTTAACACCATGCAGTAAGACGCCTGAGAGCATCCGCCTGGGTGACAGCAGACTGCTGGGCGAGCGCTGGTGCTTTGACATGGGGGGGTCAGATCAACATATGGAATGAATTTTGTACTGGCCATATATGGAGTGTGTCTTGAGTGTACAAGGGTTTGATTTAATTTTTGGGCCTGTTGAGAATTCTAGTTTTCACTGGGCACTTTGGGGCAGGGCCCGTCTAGAGTTTAAATGGACAGGTATCAGTCAAAAGGGAGACATCAAAGAGGAAGGATGGATGGGGAAGGATCAACATATGGAATGTCAGAACAGGTCATATGGAGATCTAAGGGTTTGAGGTGAGATGTAGAGTTGCTGGCCAATATTGATGACATCAGGGATCTCCATATATGGGCTTAATATTAATGACATCACGTGATGTCACAAGGCATGACCATATATGGGGTGTGACTGACTGACGGGAAATGCACAAATAAATAAAGGTAAGCTCAAGAACACATTGTGTGAAGCTGATCTCAAATCAAATCATCACAATCTAAATGATGCATAATGTTTATGTGCCTAATATTGATTGATAGATGCCTGATTGATTGATAGATGACTATCAGCCACTATTATCTCAGGTGACCACGCTATCTTGAAATGACGCATTTTTACCATGCAGAAAAAAACGGAACTTTATAATAATTATAATAAGTTGGCAAATAGCAAATATAAGATTATTTTATAATGATACAGTAAATCACTAAACTGATATGCGACGATTAAACCCTACTAAAAGTTTATGTGATTAATGTCATGCTGACCGACGACTTGATGAACGGTTTCACCCCTGGTTGCAGAGAGCACTGATGATGCCAAACAGCCAGGGAGCACTTTTTCTCTCTCTCCTCCGCCCCGCACGCGCGCCGCGCACAGAGAGGATGCTTTTACATTAAGCAATGACAAGTGACAGATTCATTTAGAATTCCGTGCACATCTCACTGTACTACATACAGAAGCTGCTTTAGTTATGAGCAAGGTTGCCAACTGAAAATCATATGGTGAATACTAAGATGTTATCCTTAACCACTTAAACCCTGCAATAGTGTGTACTTCACTGGTCCTCCAGGGCTAATAATAATAATAATAATAATAATAATGCATTTTATTTATAAAGCGCTTTACATTCTTGCGAATCTCAAAGTGCTACAAGGTTAAAAGCATGGAAAAATAAATAAAACTAGAAAAAGTGCCCTTCTGGGAACAGGTCAATACCAGGAGGATAGGAGTGTGTGTGTGATGATTGGCAAAATGTTTAGGAGCAATATAAACGTGTGTGTGTGTGTGTGTGTGTGTGTGTGTGTGACGCGGTTTGGCCTGTTGTAGCGCCACCATGAGGCTGATTTGAAAACTGTCAAGTGGCATTTCTTCCAAAGCCTAGTGGGAATATGCATGCACAGTTTCACCACAATCGGACGCTGCGTTGAGTAGTTGTGGCGATTTGTACAAAACGGGTACAAAGCGGGCTACTCCTGAAAAGTTTAGAAGCCAATCGTAGCTAATGAGGGTGGATTATGAGAAATCAAACAAACCCGTCTTGATCACATGACTATGGAGAGCATGTGTACCGATTTGCTTGAAATTTGGATAAAATCTGAAGGAGTAATATTAGAAAATGTGTTTTACATATGTCGGCCTCCTGGTGGCGCTATAAAGAGCAGATGTGAAAAATTCCAGGCAAAGGTTTTTCCTTGGCCTCTAGGGAGTTGGCATACAAAGTTATCCACAGATCCGTGCAGTTAGAGGTAAAAACACTTTTCGGCCAGTTATAGCGCCACCATGAGGCTGAGTTGAAAATGTTCATGTGGCATTTCTTCCTCTGCCTAGTGGGAATGTGCGTGCACAATTTCACGGAAATCACACGATGTGTTCATGATTTGCAGCATTTTGTTTGAAACTGAGCACTCCTGCGAACTTTGGAAGCCAATCTTAGCCAATCAGGATGGAGTCTGAGAAATCTGAAAGACCTGTTTAGTTGAATGGCTCTAGAGAGACTGTGTACCAATTTGCGTGATGTTTGGACAAAATCTGTAGGTGTACTGTCCAAAAACTTGTTTTGCACAAAGCGGCCTCCTGGTGGCGCTATAACAGGCCGTTCTGGAAATGGGGCAGAGGTTCATCGTTGGCATCCAGGGAGTGTGTGTGCAAAATTTGGCATCGACCGGGTTAACGGTGCCAGAGATTAGCTGTTCACAGACGGAAGGACGGACGGACGGACACATGGACACACGGACACACGGACGGACGGACGGAGTGCAAAACATACTCTCTCCCCATGCCTTCGGCCTGGTGGAGAGTACAATAAAAAACAATAAAAATAAGCGTAAGCAACATCATTAGCAGTAAAAACAAGTTTAGGGAAAAGCTTTCTTAAAAAGGTGAGAAGATGGTTGTTGGAGGAGCGGAGGCTTCGGGTGTCGGGTTTAGGGGCGATGAGTTCTTTGAGGTAGGGGGGAGGGGGGGGCATTTCCGTAGATGAGCTGCTGGGGGGGGCTGCTGTTCTCTCTATATATCGCCCTCTACACCAGATCCCTCCACAGAGAACAGCAGCCCATCGACGTGTACAAGCTCACTCGCAGCTTGTAGATCTGCTATGTTCAGGAAATGTTCACCTATTCTTTTGGCAGAATCTTTGCCTTGTTGTTATGACACGCCCAGAATATGGATATCGCTATAGGCCCACGGTTCCCAAAAAGTGAGGGACGCATAGCCAGGGGCTCCAGTGAATTATGGTATGTGTGATTTGTGAGTTTACCATAACCACAGTAATCCAAAATAACATTCCATCATTCAAGGGCATTTGGATAGAAAGTAAACAGACTCAGAGGCCTGTGACTGTGACCAGCTGATGGTCGTTGATGCTTAATTGATGCATCAAGGAAGGCAATTATTATGGCCTGGGTCAGCCTAGCGGTCCAGGCACCTATAGGCTGGTAATCCAGCCTGACAGCGTGTCGCGGGTTTGAGTCCCGACGACCTTCCCCCTATCTCTCTCCCCGTTTGCTGTCAATCTACTATATCAACAAAGGCAAAAAGCCCCAAAAAATTTTTTTAAAAGGAAGGAAGGCAATTATGTTTCTGTCACTGTCAAATACAGTAGGTCTAAGATCTATTCTAAGATAGCATCTTAAATAAATGTTGTGAAAATGTGTTGTGACTTTGATTGAAAGGTTTTAATACAGATAGTTTCAGTGGCATCTAAATGTGGTTGTAAATATGCTTATATATCTGTTTTGTGGCGATGAGGTGGTACCTGAAAAGAAAATCTTTCTGTTTGGATGTATGGGCTGTTGTGGTACTGTATCTTATGGAACCACAATTCACATTAATGATAGCATAAGTAACTGTTTAGAACTATATCATTTAGTTGTCTCCTGCTCTGACAAACAGATGGAGTTGGGGAAGCTGCAGAGGTCAGTTTAGTATAAAGACCTATGCTTTGTTTTTTATTGGTGTGCTCACATGTAGTTTGCTGATTCGAACGAGTAGATTCTGTGTGACTCCATCGTGGGCCTTTTGCTCCCACGACCGCCTTGTACCCGAGTGTCTTTTGGTCATTAACCCATTTTGACCTAAGATCAGATTCTAAAAATGCCTTCTACATCCTGATCCATCGATTTTTCAAAAATAGCAGACCTACAAGCTCGTAGAGCGCCACTCGGTGGCGCGCTATGAGCTTGTAGATCTGCTATTTTTCAAAAGCTAAAGCATAACATAATGCTAACACCAAAAGGGGTTCCCGCCCAAAATGGGTTAAAAACTTGACTCAGTTAATAGACTGGAGAACTGCTTCGCCTGACTTCTTTTTCCTGTCTACTCCTCACCGCCGATAACACAGTACAGAGACGCTGATTTCAGATACATCACTGTCAATGGGAAGTTGCCCCCAGTTAGCACCTTGCTGCCAGGATGGCCATGCACGGTCTGCATAAGGTCAATAGGCTTCATGTGGTTCAGCCATATCACCGAGTCCTGTCTACTCTGAAGCAAAGAACCATATCACAAATGAATCCCATTCTGAGGAGCTGATAACTGCTGTAGGAGGACATTAAGCACAGAATTTATTGACATTCTTTTTTTTTAAAAACACACTTTTAACACTTCCCCTCCCATTCACGAGTTAATTCTTCAAAGGTTAGTGAGAAACTATAGGCAGTCAAACGGGGACAGCGATGTTTTTGTCCCGCAGTCAAACTGTTAATAATAAAAGTAATAAAAGTAAAATTGTTAAGCCACGCATTTTGCCAGCGGTTCCTCCTGTTTGATGAATGGCGAGGGCAGCAGTACATAAACTACTCTGTAAGCAGAGGTCACGCCATTGAGCCCCCCGTGGCCACCAGGTTACCTCGTAACCCATTTACACCTGGGAACGATTCTACAAATGTCTTCTAAATCCTGACAGTTTTCTGAAAAACCTTATGTTTCTATGTCAGTCGTTCTCAAACATTTTCATGTCAAGGACCCCCCCAAAATATATGTAATTGGCTGCCATCTGAAAATATGTTGTTCCAGTGACCTCCCAGAAGCAAAGATTTGAGTTAAAATGTTCACTCTGAAAACGATTTTTCAAAAATAGCAGACCTACAAGCTCGTAGCGCGGCACTCGGTGCCGCGCTATGAGCTTGTAGATCTGCTATTTTTCAATAGCTAAAGCATAACATAATGCTTAAAACACCAAAAGGGGTTCCCGCCCAAAATGGATTAACAAATTGTCATAGTCCAAAAAAATAAGAGCCAGGCAGAAAAAACATTGACAAATGAAAAAGAGAAAAAAAAGAAATACACAAAAAAAAACATACCAGCAAAGCACCAGGAACACTACAAGGTGGTTCATGGAACACAGGTTTTACAGTTACACCGTGTCCACTGTCCTTTTCAGTCTTCACCAGCTGCAGATCTATTTATTACAGTGTGAGGTCACTGGGTCATTGATTGTACAGTAATAGGCTATCCTTCAGTTTGTTCTCTCCTTTTCCGCTTAACCACTTTCAACCTGGCACCCCACTTTGTCACTACAGGCGAACATTGCTTTTCATAAATACCGTAGTAGAAATTGCAGATCTATTCTACAGTATGTAGAAGATCACGACACATCGCAATGCAACCGCTGTTGAAATACACAAGCACTTTGAGATCTGCGAGAATGTAAAGTGCCGCAACTGTTATATAAATAAAACGTATTACTTATAAAGAGCTTTACTTAAACGTTGGGTCTAATAGCGTTATAATTACATTTATAATGCAATTATAAGACTTCATAACATTCGTTATAAATGTTAATAATTGTGCAAAACAACGTTATAACTGACTATAGGTTATGGTAGTTCTAATGTGCTGTTCCACTGAGCTTATAATGCATTATGACCAGCGCTATAACCGTGTTAGAACCCGATACACCTTTTTCGCATCCGATCCGATCCCGACATTTCTGTGTTAGCCGATACCGATACCGACACTTCACTTTGCAGTTGTTCTGTCCCCTGTACCATGTTGATCTGTTCCTGCAGTGTACTGTATTGTAT
This sequence comes from Electrona antarctica, assembly GCF_951216825.1. Lineage (NCBI taxonomy): Eukaryota > Metazoa > Chordata > Actinopteri > Myctophiformes > Myctophidae > Electrona > Electrona antarctica. Next base: position 55,511,102 of record NC_136810.1, read on the forward strand.
TGTGTTTTTGTATGGACATAGTGTTGGGTGCTAGCACATATGCACACATGGCATCAACGCATGGTGTTGTGTGCTGGTAGCCTGGTTAATAAACCAGACCGAATCAGCCGTTGGCAAAAAAAAGTTGCCTACCAGCGGATTACGGACTGGCGAGGCTCAGTAGCACGCCTCTTTCCTACAGCAGAGAACAGGTCGGACCAACCGGGACACGGTATGCAATATAGGCGGGCTTTGGTACAGTGACGTTCAATGCTTGAGACTTTTGACTGACAGTAGCTCTGACCAATTGCGTCAAAGAGAAAATGTTCTCCGGGAAATGAAATCCAAGTGGAGCCAGCCCAGACTGATATACCGCGACAGTGTTGTGTGATATTAGTCTGGCTTATTAGCCAGGCTAGTGTGCTGGCACACTATACACTCTGTCTTTCTTTTATCTGTATTGTATTGTGTTTTTGTATGGACATAGTGTTGGGTGCTAGCACATATGCACACATGGCATCAACGCATGGTGTTGTGTGCTGGCACACAACATATCTCGTGTTGTGTTTATAGCAGACTCAAATGTGCACTTGCAGTTTGGGCAACTCCAAAGCAAACTCCACATGTCCCAACATTTTATTTACCTGCCATAGTGTCAACCCCTTACCCCTGTGTCGGATCGGTGGTTAGACTGGCATATTCACCGATACCGATATGACCCGATATGACAAATTAGGGCCGATCCGATACTTTTCCAGATACCGATACAGTATCGGGACATCTCTAGTTATAAGTTATTCATATATCATAAACATTTCTAACTAGTGCTATGAAGACCTTATGAGTGCATTATAATGTTTATAAATGTGATTATAAGGCATCACAGACCCAGCCTTTAGATAAAGTGTTACCAAAGAGCTTTACTCATGGCATGTAGGGTCACCATCAGGGCAAGCTGAGAGGGGATTGAAAACTTTGTTTCCGTGCACGCAGAATGTTTACGTGTGCATCATTAGATTTGGAGACAGACAGACCTCGTGTTCCGGGGAGGCTATAGAGGCACGGGCTAATAACAGCTGTGAATGCCATTATTATCGGATGCACAATGCGACCGACGCCCCGACGATTACACCCTCCACGTCGATGTTCCTCACTGTGCAGTGATTGAAAATCTGCATCTGTTTAACCCATTTGGACCTGAACTCGATTCTACAAAATGTCTTCTTAATCATGACAGTTTTCTGAAAAACCCATGTTTCTGTATCAGTGGTTCTCAAACATTTTCATGTCAAGGACCCCCAAAAATGTATGTAATTGGCTGCCGACCCTCATCTGAATATATGTTGTTCCAGGGACCCCCCTCAGAAGCAAAGATTTGAGTTAAAAACGAATATACAAAGGTTTGTGCCACATTTTCACGATTTTTCAAAAATAGCAGACCTACAAGCTCGTACAAGCTTGTAGATCTGCTATTTTTCAATAGCTAAAGTATAACATAATGCTTAGAACACCAAGAGGGGTTCCCGTTCAGAACGGGTTAATCTATGGTGTCAGTGAGGGAACTCGGAAAGGGAAACAGAGGCGATTGCAAATATAGAGACATCACAAAAACCAATTTCAGGGTATTGTGCGTTCTGCACTGATGGAACATGGAGGGGGATGCAATTTAAAAAATGGCCTCTGTGATGTGTTCATTCTTTTATGCTGTTATAATGTTATATTGATCTGTGAAATGTAATTTAGGAACTCAACCATTTCCAATTTCCTTTAACTGCTTTTCTTTCTTTCGATCCCCATCACATAATATTATTCTACTTAATCCATTTTGGGCGGGGACCCCTTTTGGTGTTAGCATTACGTTAAGCTTTAGCTATTGAAAAATAGCAGATATACTATATATACAAGCTAGAGTGGCGCGCTACGAGCTTGTACGTCTGCTATTTTTGAAAAATCGAAGAACGACATAGCTTTTTCAGAAAACTGTCAGGATGTAGAAGACATTTTTAGAATCTGATCTCAGGTCAAAATGGGTTAAATGAGGTACGGCACTGCAACAACCCCATGCTTCTGAAAGAGTGCTTAACTACAAAAATATACACATGCCCCCTCATTTCCATTCTGTTGGAATTCATCTACATTTTCTCAATAACTGCACCAACGATAATTCAGACTTTAAAGCTAATACCTAAGCCTAGCTCATTGTGTATATTCAATGCCAAAATAAATACCAATTCCCCCAAAAGGCCACTCGGTTTGATATTGCCCATGTGTATGAGACAGTAAGTGGCATAAACCCGGCTCTGGAAATGACTCTGCTCAGGAAATTGACTGTCACCAACTGTGGACACTCACATGGAAATCACAGAATCCACCTCACCTCACCTCACCTTACAAACAAGTAAGACGCGTGAACACGGGAAGCGAACGCAGCTGTCGTGGCAGTCTGACACACACACACATACACACACAGAGCTTTTTTCCCCTCTTTTTTGTTATTTTTTTCTTTTTTTAAAGTTTTTTCTTTTTTTAAAGTTTTTTTTTTAAGTTAAGTTTTTTTTAAGTTAAGTTTTTTTTTAAGTTAAGTTTTTGTGTGTGTGTGTGTGTGTGTGTGTGTGTTTTGTGTGTGATACAGCTGCGCCCTCTGGTGGCGGGCCGGTGGTGTTACAGCGTGACACACACACACACACAGACAGACTGACACACAGACAGACAGACAGTTTAGGCCAGCTTCTATAGTTAGTGCTCACTACGTTCGCAACCAGGCACATTCTTTGCACATCCTGAAAAACTAAGTTCACCTATATATACTACTAAAGTGCAGCCACTTTCGGTCGGCTGGTTGGAAGATACGGTCCCTGATCAACTGATGGAATTGGAATGGACTTGTATCAGGACTTGTTTACTGCTGAATACGACCAACATGAACATTACATTACGTCGTTCTACAATTCACCGTGAGGGGAACACGAGTTCTATTACTTTTTCCACCGTCAGTTCAAATCTATCCAGTCAAGTCTGAGCCACAGTTACCGCACCTGAAAACAAGATGTTGCAATGTCACCCTCTGTCAGCCACAAAACAAGGCCTCTGTTAGGCTTTGTTATATTAGGATATAAAGGCACTGCAGAAGAACAAGGAAAACAACCACAACCAAGTTTGACGAAAGAAGGAGCAAATGGATTACAATTACAAAAACAGAATGACACCAAGAAACGTTATAGGACATAGTGGGTTAAAATCAGTGGTGGAAAGTAACTAAGTACTTTTACTTAAGTACTGTACTTAAGTACAATTTTGAGGTATTTGTACTTTAATTGAGTATTTCCAATTCCCAGTACTTTTACTTCTACTCCACTACATCTCAGAGCCAAAATTTGTACTTTTACTTCACTACAATTATTTGAAAACTTTAGTTACTAGTTACTTTGGCGATTTACACTTTGATTAGAAAACCACTTCAACCCTATACATTTCGGCCTGTACTTTTACTTGTAACGAAGTAGTTCTAAGTAGTTCGAAGTAGTTCTAAATTGCAGTATTGGTACTTTTACTTAAGTAAAACAATTGAGTACTTTTTCCACCACTGGTTAAAATAATACAGTGCATATATTTGCATAAGAGAGATAATAACTAGGTAAAACTACAAATTAATTTTCAGAAAATAAATCTGAAAAGACATAACAAAAAAAACAAATAGAAAAACTGTAAAACAGACTGTTCTCCAAACAATGGAAGTATAGCAATTTGGCAATAAATGTGTCAACTAACGGTGGACCACCTGCCAAAGTGGTTGGCAGCGCATGCTAACACACACCAGCCACAGCACAACATTTAGCAGCATTTGGCCGGCGGTTGGTGGTAATAATTTCCCATGCTGTTCCGCACAGCATGGGCTACTACTGACTGTGTCTGTGCAATACTGACCACAAGAGAATAAGTAAATACAGTAAATACAAAGAAAACGAGTGTAAACTGAGACACATTTGATCTTATTGCACCTGTTGAGGCCGTACTACAGACAGATATAGGCCTCACTCACACGGTCGCTGCAGATTGATGTATGCTTGCTGTATACAAAGGGTGTGACACAGCTTGCCCCAATGCATTTCCAATGGGAGTCACATCCTCAAACCATGTGACTTCCATTGGAAATGCATTGAGGCGGCCATGATACTCACAGCATTCATACAGCAAGCATGCAGCAATGCATTAAAGGTCTGAGTGAGGCCATACCGTACTCCAAACAGATAGACAGACATACATACTATACTGTACATACAGACATACACACACACACACACGGCCAGTAATTGGAGTGGTCAGGCGCCGCTCCAAAAAGTATTTATACTTGACAGAAATCAGGCAAAGTTTGCTGATTCTAATACGATGCTGGCTATTCGCCACCTAACCTTATAACCACCTAAAATCTACTTCATACTTACAGCAGCCGACTACAAGCTCTCAAACCACATCACGTTGCGATGCATTGAGAGCGTGTAGATTGGCTATTTTGTTTGGCTATAATCTATTATACAATTGAAAAGGTGTGCCCAAAAAGCTGTGCGCACGCACAGGAACAAAAGGCACCAGCTACTACGTCACTGACACACTGCAACACACACTGCAACAACCCACTAAACACACTAACACGTCACAGACTTACCCTCCGCGTCGATCCGCGGCTATCTCCTCATGTCGCGCAGCACGCCCACACTCAACACCACCCGCGTAATAATTGTCATTGCACTGCCACTAAAGCCGGCTCCCGTCCAGACTCACAAACAATATCAATATCAATAATAAACACAAACACGCCACAAGCACCGACACCCCCGCCTAATTTGTTGCCACGTCTATGAAAACAAGCACAGAAAAAATGCCATTCAACACGCTACTTACACACACTACCACTCGCTTACAATATGCGGACCTGGCAACACTACATTCCCTCTCCCATTTGCTCAAAGCCCACCACGTGACCCACACACACATACCAAAAGTAGAAGAAGAAGAACAAACACCGCACACACTGATTCTAACTTGGACAGTTAAAATAATGCAAACACGACCGCGTCGACACCTGGCGTGGTACAAGCAGGACGAACCGAGGCGCATATATGGATAAGAACAACAACACCAACACTACACGCACACGCGCGCGCTGCAACAACGCGCTGCCTGCAACAACAAACAGCTACGTACAGTGTGTGTGTGTGTGTGCGTGCGTGCGCGGGGGGGGATTTTGGATCGCCTCGCGATGCAGCGCAAATGGCACTACACTACACAGGGCTCGACAGTGCGACTAGGTACTCGCATTTGTGACTTAAAATATCACCGTGCGAGTTGTAAAATTCACTTTGTAGCACCGGTGCGACTACAGAATCCGATCTTTAAAGCTAAACGTTGCGCAGTTTACATCCAAAAGAATGTGTCACTCTCTCGGTTCTGCACCGCTGCTGGAGAAGTATAGCACTGTCGAAGGCAGCGCAACTAATCCCCCCCCCCCCCCCCACACACCCCAGAGAGGGAGGAGAGAAGAGAGCGAGAGAGAGAGAGAGCACACACGTCTTCACCCCAGAGAGAGAGAGAGAGAGAGAGAGAGAGAGAGCACACACGTCTTCACCCCAGCGAGGGAGGGAGACAGAGAGAAAGGGAGAGAGATAGAGAAAGAGAGAGCTTTCCAGTCCTTACATTTTTACTCAAATTGACCAGCAGAAAAGTGAGCAAACTAGAATCCACATTGTTAGACAAAGTAGTGTGCCCTGAAACTTTCTTGGAAATGTGCATGTTGCCTGCAGTGGCAGCCAGCCGCGATGTAAGATGAGCCTGTGCATTTCACGGTTTTCACCCTATATAACTTGAACGCATAGGCAATCAAGTCAAGACCATTAATTAATGACAGCTGTGCAGGGGTGACGATTGCGTGATGCTTCTATGTACAGGATTCTATAGGTCACCACTTTTGGTGTGACACACACACGGCTTCTGTTTACAATGCGTTGTCAACACGTGCTGAGTTGACAAAGATTGACAGATTTACGAGAAGACTGATAGTTTATCCTTTAGTAATTAGGCTGTGGCAGTATTCACACTAGGCTACTTTTTGATTTATTGGGATTGGCAATTTGGGGAAAGGAGGAGGAGGAGGTGATCAAGCTCCACAAGACCACATTATTGGTAGGCTCAAGGCTGCATTTATTTTCCTTTTTTTTCCTCTCGAGGGTGCATGGGATTATGTGAGCCCCTCCAGCAGGCTAGGGAGCCCCGCTCAGGTTAGCGGAAAATGACCGCGGGGTGCGGGTTGCCAGGTTTTTTTATAAGTAAAATATTACAAAAATAAAAATGCTAAGCGTCGAGCCCTGACACTACACTAATAACAACAATAATATCAACGGTACAGAGAACAGTACAGTACACATGACTACAGTACAGTACAGAAAGAAAGCTCACATCAGAATATTAATCCATGTAATAATAATACTAATAATAATAAAAAATAAGAACACAACACTAATAACAACTATAATATCAACAGTACAGTTGATCAGAATATTAATCCATGTAATAATAATAATAATAATAATCATAATAACAGTATACTGTTCCTGCGCCTTGCCATGCTCGCTTTCATACACAAAACCAAACAAGGTCACTCAGCCAGCTTGGCAACTTTGCGCTTTCCAAGCAAATGCATAAATTAAAACATCATGGGTTGCCATTGCCTTCTTCCCATTTGCGTATCGCATGGCGCTAGGATGAGCGGGCCGAAGGCCCGCGAAATTCTAGTAAGTAACGTTTGAAAATGTTCGACTAAATTACATGACAAGAATATAGGGCCGCCAGGTTGAGAGCGGTTACGCCTAATTTATACTCCGAACAACTGATCTTCGATGCGTTCTCACAGTACGTTTTAACAGCGGGCGACAGCCAGACGAAATCGTCGCCCGAAAATATATAAATAATTCATCTTTTCGGGCGATAGCGGGCGATTTGGCGATGTGTCGGCTGATGCTCGCCCCCACTTAAAACGCACTGTTAGACCGATTTTCGGCATGTGATGGCCGGCATGTGATGGAAGTATAAAATGAACTTATGAGCTTAACTCCACACAGAGTATACGGACAGGACAGCCACTGACCTGGGGTCTGCTGCTGGACGTGCATCTCGGAGAGGTCCTGGAGGCGGACGAGGAGGAGCAGCGAGCCGGCTCCCAGCAGCAGGAGGAACCACAGGGAGCAGTACAGGGAGCAGGGCAGCTTCATGGCCACCAGCAGCAGCCTCTTCCCTCCGCCCTGCACGCAGCGCAACATCCAGAGGCCGCCCTAGAACAGTAGTCCGCCTGGCTCATCCCACTGCAGCCCAGCCTGCGCAGACTGTGGAAAAGAAAGTATAACAGTATAACAATGTGAAATAATGTATATGCTTAGTGTTTTATACTGCGGTGTTTTACTGTGGAAAATATCTGATCTATTAACCCATTTAGGCCTGACTTCTAAATCCTGACAGTTTTCTGAAATACCTTATGTTTCTAGGCCTATATCACTCAATATTTCATGTCAAGGACTCCAAAAATGCCTGGGCCATGGCTCAATGGTCCAGGCACCAGTGTGCCGCGGGTTCGACTCCCGATCCCGACGGCCTTTACTGCATGTCTTCCCCCCCTCTCTCTCCCCCATTTCCTGTCAGCCTACTGTCTGTCCCTCCATAAAAAATATAAAATAAAGGCGAAAGCCACACAAAAAAAACATTAAAAAAAAAAAAAAGGACTCCAAAAATTATATGTAATTCAAAAATATAATTCTCAAAATATGTTGTTCCAGGGGCACCCCCAGAAGCAAAGATTTGAGTTCAAACCGGTCGCTCTGAAAGAATATTCCAAGGTTTGCGCCACATTTTCACGACCTACAAGCTCGTAGCGCGGCACTCGGTGCCGTGCTATGAGCTTGTAGATTTTAAATATTGCTTAAAACACCAAAATGGGTTCCCGCCTAGAATGGGTTAAGCTCACGACGCACTGTGAGCTCGTAGCCGGCAAGAAATCAGTCTAGAGAAGTCAGGCTGGAGGCTCTCTGTGGTGAGGTAGTAGAACAGGGGTTCTCAACGTTTTTTGGATGGGGGACCCCCCAGAAATGCTTTGGCCATGTCTCGCGATCTCAGGCCCGACCCCCTTCCCACTCCCAATCAGTGGTGGAAAGTAACTAAGTACTTTTACTTAAGTACTGTACATAAGTACAATTTTGAGGTATCTCAGAGGCAAAATTTGTACTTTTACTTCACTACAATTATTTAACTATATAACTTTAGTTATATAGTTACTTTGGAGATTTTAATTTTGATTAGAAAACATACATTAACCACTTCAACCCTATACATTTCGGCCATTTGAAAATAGCCGATCTACAAGCTCACAATGCGTCGCGTTACGACGCATTGTGAGCTTGTAGATCTGCTATTTTCAATAGATTTTGTACACAGTTTGAAGTTGTGAAATGGGACATTCTGCAATATGAGTACTTTTACTTTTAGTACTTTAAGTACATTTTGATGCCGATACTTTTTTACTTTTACTCAAGTACATTTTTTAATTCTGTACTTTTACTTGTAACGAAGTAGTTCTAAATTGCAGTATTGGTACTTTTACTTAAGTAAAACAATTGAGTACTTTTTCCACCACTGCCCCCAATACAAATTAGCCACTACAATAACCTTTAGTTTATGCATGTACTATGTGTACTACTGTATATGTAAATGCTTTTCAATCGCTTTTCCTAATTAAGTTTACCGTGGCCTTTATAGCTATATGTACTATGTTCCCATGCACTTATGGAATTGCCTTTTGTTTTGGATATATTGTTCTGTTCTGACATTTTTTATATAATGCTTTTCCTTCCTTTTATTTTTTATATTTTGCTTTCATTTATCTCCCTATCCTCTTCGTTTTGCCTCTATGTATGTTTTTATGTGAAGCACTCTGGTTCGACCTCGGCCGTTGGAAATGTGCTATACAAATAAAGTTTGATTTGATTTGATTTGAGATGTACATGGACCATAACACTCTCTAGTCTAGAGTCTATAGACTCGTACGGTCTGTTCTTCAGTGTTCCTGTTGCATTGAATCAAAAGTAGCAAGTAAGAATGAGACGGTTCCATACAACAACATACATTCCTGTACAGAGGGTATGCACAGGGGCGGCCTTAGGGATCTGGAGGCCCGTTTCAAGATCAAATATGAGGCCCCCATATATATCTATCACATATTCTGTTGATACAGCCGTATTGATACAAATCGTTTGGACTGTTCTATATCGCGCACAGCCATTACTCTCGACAATTACGCAGCAACAACACCTCTCCTCGCCCTGTCGTCCCTTCACAATAAAGTGTCTCCCCTTTACCTCGAGTGGCAAATCGAGGGGCAAAGTGACTTGGCAAAGTGAGTTTAATGTCGTTTAATGCAATCAGATAGGACTTTTCTGTTTGGATGTATGGACTGTCAAGGCCAGAAAGTAGTTTTTGTTGACACTCTGTAGGCATTCCCGACCGTACAACTCCCGGGTATGATGATGATGTCACGCGCATACCCTTGTTGTACTCGGCAAGTATAAGTGATTCTTGGAAGGGGAATACATCGGGACGGAAGAAACAAACCGCCAGGCCTGGGCCGTGGCTCAGCGGTCCAGGCACCTTGGCCGGTAGCCCGAGCCTGGCAGTGTGCCGCGGGTTCGACTCCCGATCCCGACGGCCTTTACTGCATGTCACTCCCCCATCTCTCTCCCCCATTTCCTGTCAGCCTACTGTCTGACTGTCCCTCTATAAAAAAAATGTAAAATAAAGGCGAAAGCCGAAAAAGAAAAAAATAAACAAACCGCCACAGATGTGAAACATGAAAACACAACTGGGGAGGTGGAGGAAGGGTGGAAGGGTTTGACAGGAGAAACGCTGGTAACGCTCTGCTGTGGCCCTAGCTCAGCTAAAAGCAAATGGATTCCTGACCTGTGCATCATGACACGTGAACCTTGTGAGATTGTGTGAAGACAGGGACAGCTGTACTACTGACAACAACATATTTACAGTTGGAGGCCATCGATATTGTCCTTTTCTTTTTGCTGAGGTTTGCGTGATCTGCGCAAAAGGACAGTTAACCCATTTTGGGCGGGAACCCCTTTTGGTGTTTTAAACATGTTATAATTTAGCTATTGAAAAATAGCAGATCTACAAGCTCATAGCGCGCCACCGAGTGGCGCGCTACGAGCTTGTAGGTCTGCTATTTTTGATTTTTTAAATTTTTGAGGTCAGGCCTAAATGGGTCAAATGATAAGGGACAATATCGGTGGCACCCAACTGTATGAAGCTTATCCACTAACCGACGGAGAATCTCTGAGAAGAAAGACAGACAGCTGGCAACGATACGATAGAGACTTTAAACAAACAAAATGCAAATACATCTCTAGGCTCATTTAATAAGAACATTAACACAGCATTTTGTTTTTGTACGACTGATGGGAAGGCTAAATTGCCTTTGCTGTTGTGGCTGCATCGTATGGATCTTCCAGACGCTACTGAGTTCCCTAACGCTGAGTGTAAAATTAATAAAGTGTAAATATGTGTTGATTACTGTGTGAGAGTGCAATCATCCGATCCACTAAGCAACTCAAAACAAGGGTGAATACCAACCACTTGCCATTTTTTTGGCAAATCATTTGGAGGCGCTACCCACACGTTTAGCTGTATTGCTCATCCTTACAAGCTATACCTCATTGTAAAGGATAATCTGCATAATTACACAACTTTGGTTTGTCTTGTTCCGTCCACCTAGCCCTCGTCAAAGTAACTCTTTCACAGACCTCTTATCTTCTGCACCTAATCCAGGAGTTGCAAGGCTTGCTTCCTAATCCTAGCTAAGGGGCACCACACGCTCTTTGACGGCTGACTGAGGCCAAAGTGGCTCAAAATGATGATACAATGGCTTGCTAGAAGACCCGGAGACGTCAATGCAAACCACAAGAGTAAACCAGCGTAATGATACATGACAGTCAGGGATATAAACCACGGCCAACACGGACGGAGGCAGCGTGAAACACATGGTGCACATGGACACGGAGCAATGCTTCAGTCTGTCTAGAAAGAGATGCTTACTGTACTGCGTGCGTGCGTGCGTGCGTGCGTGCGTGCGTGTGTGCGTGCGTGCGTGCGTGCGTGCGTGCGTGAGAGCACACACACACACACATATACGTGAACACATACGCATACTGTAATGTGCATTAGTGTATGCATTTCCACATGTTTACTCTCCATGAGATCCAGGAGAGAAGATGTTGCTGACTGCAGCCTTCCTGTTCCCCTAGAGACCAGACAGCAGCAGCTGTTCCTCTGCGAGCCTGCTCAAACAGCCTCTCTCAGCAGGTGCAGCTAGCCGGGGAACTTAGCGGCTCAGGCACAAGCACACATACTGTAGGCACGCGTCACATGCAGGCACGCTCAAATTAAAAAAACGCACACAAAGACACGCGTGGCTTGCGTACGGACACAAACACACACACACACGCACGCACGCGCGCGCACGCACGCACGTACGCACACGTTTCTACTTACAGTATAGGATTGAATTGTGTGTGCAATAGGGCATGTTCTCGATTGATCCACTATATCTCTCCCAACACACTGTGTGCACAGTTAAAGGGTGTTCATAATTTAGACGTCAGGTTGGGAAGGACAGAGTCACAGACAGACAGACAGACAGACAGACAGACAGACAGACAGACAGACAGACAGACAGACAGAGGCTGGCCTTGTGATGATGATATGAGCAGCTTCAAACCAGGCAAATGCAAACATGAATGGAGGAATGGCTGCTGCGCTCAGCACTCTTAGAAATAGTTTGACCAATTAAAAAGCAATGCAGAAAGGAGGCAACCAGGTGGCTCAACTGTCTGCCACAGAGACGCAGATCTAATTATGTACATTGCGGGTTTCATTCTGGCTCAAGGCCAAATCCCTTATCGTTGCCCTTTTTGAGTGGTGTAAACCACTCCTACGACTGTTAGTTTACGTGTCTGTCTGTCTGTCTGTCTGTGCTCAAAAAATGAGCATGGTTGCTACGGTCACCCAGTTCACCCGGGTGTGATTTCATTACGTCAGACATTACGTCAGACCACAGCTGATCAGGCTATATAAGACCTTACACCACTCAGTTCACATGGGTGTGATTTTTTATATATATATAGATGCTAGTTACAGTATACTATGCAGATATATACTGTGTACAGTGTGTTGATTATACTTGTTCAGATATGTTGTTGTTTATTTAGATAGACATTTTGTTTGCTTGACCACAAATACAAAGGATATTATTTAGATAGGGGGCAGACAGAGTTTAAATCTATAAGCACGGGTGGGTATATTGATATTCCTGCTGGGCATTGCTGCCTGCCACACCTAAATGGTGCCCCTACTACAGAATTGGCCACCTGCAGGGTTGTCAGCCGGGAGGGAGTCGTACCCTTCACTGATGTTTTGCTAGCTGTAAATCCCGGAACATCTTGAAGTGGTGGAGCAGGGAGCAAGGGATGTCTTCCTGCCACTCCCTGCTCAGAGGATCAGTGTTCTCCCCACACTTGTACTTGTGTGTATGTTGTGGAATGAGTCCCAGCAGCCACAGCGGCCCGCTGAGCTGCTGCTCTGGATGAGAGCATCTGCTGCTAGCCTGCTGCTACGTGCCTAAATTGTGTTTATTACAAAGCTCCCTCAGGTAAATTTTTCAAAGTATTTTCAGCAATGGGATAATTATTATTTTGGTTGGTAGACCTTGTCTTATATAAGGGGTGTGTGCACCCCATGCCTTAAAGGGACACTATAGAACGATTCTCAACAATATATATTCTATATCATCTATACGATGTATACATTACAACATATACTAGGGATGTGCCGATGAGACTTTTTGGCCAATATCGATATCCGATATGATTAATGGCCATTCCAGCCTGTCAAAGTGGGCAGGGGTTAGGTGGGTTCGGGGAGTGAGGCCAAGTAGTAGCCTGACCAGTTTGTTTTGGGAAGTCTGAAGCATATTGTTTTAAGGGCCTTTGAGGTGCTGTGGTACCAGGAGGTGCATGCATAGTCGAAGAAACCTTGTACGAGAGCTCCTGTTCTTCAAGGTGTTTTTGTTGACCAGTGAGGAGATCCTGTATAGGAATCTTGTTCTTTGGTTGACTTTTTTGATTACATTGGTGGCCATTTTATCACCGGAAAGATTTGCCTCCAGGATGGAACCTAGGTAGGTAATTTCATCTTTTCGTGTGATAATATTGTCACCCACTCTAACCAAGAAGCCATCTGCCTTGCTGAGATTACTATTTGATCCAAAGAGAAATATGGATTCAGTTTTTCCCAGGTGTAAAGATTATCAGCGAGCCAGGTGCAGATTCTACCGAGTTCAGAGCTGAGGGCCAAACCTGCAGTTTGTTTCTGTCCGAGGCCAGCAGTGCTGAGTCATCTGCAATCAGTCACAAGCTGATGTCATGTCGTTTACATATAAGGAACAGTAAAGGCCCTAGTATGCTTCCTTGTGGAACGCCACAGCTCACTGGGAGGGGGGGGGGGCAGTGTTCCATTCACCTCCACGATCTCTTCTCTCCCCTCCAGGTAGGATTGCATCCAGCTCACTCACGTGCTATCAAAACCAATTGCTTTTAGCTTATTAACCAGTATGGAGTGGTTCACAGTGTCAAAAGCCTTCGCAGTATTCGCAGTATTTTGCCAGCATCCACCTCGTGTTTGATGTGGTCGCTCAAATAGAGGAGGCATGGCATGTGTCAGTGGAGTGGGATGTTCTGAAGCCAGAGTACATTCATTTTTTTGTGGCAAGATACTTTTCAACCTGTTCATACACTATTTTTTTCACTTTCGAGATAGAGCTAAGAATAGAAATAGGGTGGTATAGTAAGTTGCCGGGTCTAATTTGCTCCCTTTCTTGTGCATGGGGGTTACTTTGGCCAGCCTGTATTGCTCCTAACCACTGCTACCTCCCAAATGATGTTAACATTCTGTATTCAAGGCATAAAAAAAAGGTAAATCTCAAATGTAATACACTTCACTCCACAACAAGCTGAATTTAATTAGAAGACTTAATTAGGTGTATGGAAATGCAGACATGCACAAGCACAACCAACAGCAACAGCGTCCCTTATGAGCAAACACGGACGCTGTGTCAAGATGACAAATTATAATCAAATCTATAACATACAATACACTCCTGTAATTGGAGAGAGTTGATTCCAAGGACAATGTGTGCTATATAAACATATCAGTGCAAGCTGTGGGAACATACAGACTAGTATATGGCTGGTTAATTCCTGCTTGTCAACACATCCCTAGTTTTAGTTCAGCCCTGAGCCTCCTCCACACATCTGCTGTTATTTCCATGAAAACAGATGAGAAGCGTGGAGGTCTATAGTAGGCCACAGGGCAGCTCTGCACTGAAAAGAAAACATTCTATTGATTCACTGACTGCAGCCTCCAACCCTCTTTCGAGATTCCTCACATCCAATAGCCATTAAAAAAAAGTTTTGTGGAAGCTTAGACAGACAGTGAATCTTCTTCTCAAGCACTATTATCTGCAAATCAATAGTGTTTTTTTTTCTCCTTCGTTCCACAAAAAACAGTTTGACTTCGTGGGGCAACTGAAGGAATGCATGATTTGTCTATAATGACGACTCTCGCTATGTGTTTACTTGGAGAGTTTGCAACTCTCCACTGTGTCCATCCTTTAGCACTTGGCACTGGGAGGCATACTATGGTCCGACGGAGCATTGGTTCGACATGCGTCCGCACCTCGGACTAGCGCCTGCTCCCGTGCTTGCGGTTATGGTTAGGTTAGGGTTTGAGTAGCCTCGGAAACCCAGACGTTTTTATTTCCAGGGAGAAAAAAAAGTCTGGGTCCGAGTCCACTTCAATTTGGCATAGAGTAGCGCAAACGTCAATCACTCTCTGCTGATTTCTGATCGCCTGCACCTTTGTTAAATTGACGCACACACACACACCCGTACACACACTCTCTCTCTGTCGCTCTAAGTAATTAGTCTCATGTCGCGCAGCTGCGCATAGTTTCTCCCGGCGGATCCTGTCGGGAGCTGCCTATGCCATAGAAAGCATAGGTGAGTTCCAGGCTAGGGTTTGAGGTGGGTTGTCGTGTTTCGGACCAATGACTAGTCGGACCAAACACATTCACTCCTTGGCACTATGTTGGCAGCATATTTAATAGCATACAGTAACTAGTCTGTATAAGGTATATGTAGCCTTTATGTTGCATTTCTCTTTCACCATTTTTAATTTCTAATAATTTGAAATTCATTCATCACATTTTCTTGCCATATTATTATCAAATGATACCAAATCAGTCATATATTATTTCCGCCAGGCAGGATCATGGCCGCACGGCATGGCCGGAGACAACGTTTATGTCTATAAGTCTGTTTCTTGTAGCCTATTGTATTTGTTTGAAACGGATAACAATCCCTTAAAACTCAAGTCATCATCATCATTTGTTTCGACCGCGGTCGAGATCATGGATTCCACAATGCTACGCCAGACTTCCCGGTCCTTCATTGCCACCCCCAGTTCCTGCCTACTGAAGCATGTGTCCCTAGCGATGACATCAGGTAACGACAGCTTTCTACCTCTGGTCCGCCCCAAGGCAGGACTCCAGAGAAGAAGGGAAGATATAACCTCATTGTCAGCTCTGTAGAAAAACTCAAGTAAGGAAGCTTTTATAAATAACACTCACCGTCCTACACACATAAGCAAGGCAAGTTGCAGCAATAATATTCCATAACCAGGGAGAGAAATGAACACCAGATCCAACTCAGGTGGCGAATGTGTCATTTGACATGCATTGTGATCAGGCAATTTAATTAATTTGCCTAACAAAGTAACGTACATATTATCAGTTACAAAAAGCTATACCAAGGAAATGAGAAGAATGGGGTGGCAGTTGCTCAGGGGTAGAGTGGCAAGGTTCCCAGTTCGATCCCGGGCTCCCACAGAGTTAGTGTCGAAGTGTCCTTGAGCAAGACTCTGAACACAGGGATGTCACATCTGAAGGAGGGTGGGGGGGGATGTTGAGCGTGCGTGGGGGGGCCTGCGCCGAATTTGGCGTTTTGTTTATTTATTTTGTTCTTTGGATAAAAGCGCTGTATAAATTCACCATGTACACCACACACACACACACACACACACACACACACACACACACACACACACACACACACACACACACACACACACACACACACACACACACACACACACACACACACACACACACACACACACACACACACACACACACACACACACACACACACACACAAGCACCTATACCACACAGTAGGACTTGGCTACCACCACGCCTGTCCCTGTGCATTCCATTCTCCACCTGTTATTTTGCTATCGAGTGAGTGTTGGTTGTTTTAGGCCTGAAATCTAAGCCTTCCTCTTCTTCTCTGGTACTGATTGCTTTTCCCTGTAGTTCAGACAAAGGTTTTAGAATTGATAGTCTCCACTCCATGTTCCCTTCCGTAATCAATGTTAATTCACTTTTTGTCTGGTTGATGCACTACAGTATAGCTGCATTGATTATTCGACAGATTGGCCAGATAGTCACCGTCTCCACACCATAGCGCAAAACATTCTTAAGCTGCGCACTTCTTAAGCTGCGCGCAGCTTAAATTCCGAGTTTTTAGACAGCTGGTGGATGGAAAAGAAGCTCCACCTCCGCGGAAGACTTGAGCGGAGGAGAGCGTTTCCGGGAATCTGGCCGTCGCGCAAGAATTCCGCGGAGGTGGAGCTTAATTTCCATCCACCAGCTGTCTAAAAACTCAAGCTTTAAGCTACGCGCAGCCGAGAACGTGCGCAGCTCTTTTGACCGTGTGGCAGCACCTACAGTATGGCACAGCATGTGAAAAGAATCAAGATGATGATCCCCTTGATGTTGCTGGTTGTGGATACACTGTAGCTGGGCATTGAACACAGGACGGTATCCTGGCTGCCGGTCAACGATCAAATCCCATCAGAACTTTTCTTCCGTGCCTCCGCCTCCCTTTTGTAATCTCCCTCCCACTAACCGGCGTCGCTCTACTAACCCTTCTAAAATCAGGGGTCTTCAAGGCAAGGAAGGACCCATTAGCAGAGAGAGAGAGAGAGAGAGAGAGAGAGAGAGAGAGAGAGAGAGAGAGAGAGAGAGAGAGAGAGAGAGAGAGACGAAGCAGGGACCCCCACATAGCTCACCATATTTAGCTGATTGTCTCATCAGTGTCAGAGGATATTCATAAAATCTGGGAATACATTTCTCACCAAGAATGTTCTTCACCAATGTGTTTGTAAAGGTGTCTACTGTCTACTAACATATCCCACATTGGTTTCTATTCAACCACCCTATTGGAATTTTTTACAGCTGCTGAAAGTTGGGGTACCATCAACAACCAATATACCAGTAAGGCAAAATGTTCTAAATTTCATTATGCTTTAAGTAGCATGTGTCATGTCAAATCTATAGGGGTTTTTCATGATTCCGAATCCATTCCAAGCATTAGTTTTGCACGAAAAACACTCCTTGGGCTAAAAACGGCCATAGCCGTCATCATAAATGTGATTAGGTCAACACATTTGGGCACATTTGGGCAAGTGGCTATGGCCAAATTTAGGCCAAAGAGTGTTTTTCGTGCAAAAGTAAAGCTTGGAATGGGTTCAGAATCATGAAAACCCCCTAGTTTGACCCCTAGTTTGGCCATAGACCCCCTATGTTTCTGTATCTCTCCGTAGTATTCCAAAAATGTCCTGAAGTCATATTAACAATTCATGATTAATGTGCAGTGTAATAGAACTCACACAACACACAATCAAGCTCTTTGTTCGGACTCTCAATCTCTTTCATTAGAATGAACTATATAGCCTGCATGCCACCATTGGCATGCAGGCTATAAATTAAAAGCATTTGAGCATTTGATTTGAACAGTATGCCAACAGTACTCTCACTCATAGTGGATTATGATTACTATGCAAGCGCATAGATTTGGTCTCAACATTTATAGGGGCACAACAACCCACCCCAATGCATGCTACACACGCGCAGGTCCAAAAGAACACAATCAAAAGCAATGCCTAGTGCTACACTGGAAATGTGCACGAATAATAATAGCTCCAAATCCCTTTGCTCTGTAGAGTCGGTGTTAACTTTTAATGAGTTAACCTTCAAGGACATACGACGGTGCAATCGCAACGTGCCGCGCCGAGGCCTCGATTCCAAGCCGGTAATGTTGGTGATATAATAATAAGTTTTGTCAATGGATGTTCATGGATCGTTTAGCTTGATGCACAGTTTTAACAAAGAAGCTAATGTTCTCCCAAGGAGAAAGGATAATGTCTGATTAGTTAATATCATCACATCATATCATATCTCTCTATATATAGTCGCACGCACGCACGCACGCACGCACGCACACACACACACACACACACACACACACACTGTGTAATGTTCTTAGGGAAACAAGAACAGGCTGTACAGCCTGTAAATAAGCTAAGAGAGACCCCACAAGTGTGCTGTTTGTGAATCAAGCCTCTAAAAATCCTTTACTTGTACTTCTTTGTGGTAAAAGTGCTCAAACTTTATTCTTTCCTGTCTGTCTGGCCGTCCGTCCGTCCGTCCGTCCCCCTTCAATTTCTTTGTTTTCTTTGAAAAATAACACGATGGGAACTATATGCACACAAACAAATTTCACCAACTTTTTTACTTGTAAAACTGTGATGTGACAATAAAGCTGATCCTTAAAGTACCACTTCACCACTTTCCAACCTATCTTCATATAATAGGTCCTCACTAATAATCATGAAAAAATGGCGCAAATATTTTCTACTCGGTCTGTGTCTCATAGGAGGGCTGTGGGCAGTTCAGAAACCGTCTTCCAGTGACATCATCGATGGGGAATACAAGCTAATAGCTAATAGGAACTGCAGGCTTTCTAGTCCTGAAAAGTTGCAATGCGAAAATGGAAGCCATCGTTCTCACAATAATGAAAATCTAAACATTTTTGTAAAAAAATCTTGTTTAAAATAAAACTGCCTAATGATGATGTCACTGGAAGACGGTTTCTAAACTGCCCACAGCCCTCCTATGAGACACAGACTAAGTAGAAAAAAATCGTGTCATTTTATCATTATTTGTTACCTATTATATGAAGATAGGTTGAAAAGTGGTGAAGTGGTCCTTTAACCCATTTTGACCTGAGATCAGATTCTAAAAATGTCTTCTACATCCTGACAGTTTTCTGAAAAAGCTATGTTTCTACTGTATGTCAGTCGTTCTTTGATTTTTCAAAAATAGCAGACCTACAAGCTCGTAGCGTGCCACTCGGGATACTGTCTATCCCTCCATAAAAAAAATAAAAATAAAATAAAGGCCTTCCATCCATAGCTCTATTTCACCAGACTCTTTTGAGGTTTGGGTTCTTTCTAGGTGCGGTCTTACTGGAGAAATAAACCATCTCTACAATGGAAAACTCATAAAACATAACACGATATCCAACCCTAATTCACAGTTTCGTACTATGGCATAATTTCCTCTTGGCAGATGCAAGTATAACCAAAGCCATAATTTGTGTGATGGATAAAAGACACCATTACACAGTTTTATGCCCTGTTGATCTTTTTCAATTTATGTAGCTTATCATGTGTGTGTATAAGTACGCACGCGCACGCACACGCGCACACACACACACGCACGCACGCGCGCGCACGCACGCACGCACGCACACACACACACACGCACGCACGCACGCACGCACACACACACACACACACACACACACACACACACACACACACACACACACACACACACACACACACACACACAGTATAACGTGAACAGTCCAGTTAGAGCTTCCGTCAGTCCCCAAAGCTTCCTAGACTCAACAGTATTGAGTCTGTCAACTATTATTGCCTGACCTCTGACCCCTTCCTGGCTGAGTCTTCTTCACTCAGGCGGAAGGAGGCTTTCTTTTTCATCATGGGTCTGCCAAGGAAACCGTACGCAGCTGAGAGAGGCTGGCGGGCGGGCGGCTGGATTAACATGACAGATGGAGTGCTCACACCGAGATCAATAGCTGTCTGCACCTTCCTCTGTGTGGGCGCAAGTTGGATGTCCGATAACCTTATGGACAAACAGAGCACCCTTTACAAAACGGACGGGTCATGAACGTCATCCATCATCACACACACACACTGCGTCCATGTCCACACACACTAGTGCTGCATCCCCAAGGTGGCTCATCAGCACTCTGAAATAGGAAACGATTGCAAATATTGAACGTGTCGGTTGTGTCAATATTGTGACTACACAGAGGAGCTACGACTTCATATCGGTGAGTCAGCGGGGAGCATTTGGAACTGCCCGCAACACGGAATTATTTGATGTTTTTTTTTCTCGTTTTGATTTGATGGTACTGAATTGGAATGAGATATATAAATAACCCATTTAGGCCTGACCTCGAAATTTAAAAAAAATCTTCTAAATCCTCCAGTTTTGTGAAATAAATATTTTCACGATTTTTCAAAAATAGCAGACCTACAAGCTCGTAGCGCGCCACTCGGTGGCGCGCTATGAGCTTGTAGATCTGCTATTTTTCAATAGCTAAATTATAACATAATGTTTAAAACACCAAAAGGGGTTCCCGCCCAAAATGTGATAAGAACACAGCTGCACATTTCCAACTCCACACATATGGAGACCCAGAAATGTCAGAAAGCATGGTGGCTTTTTTGCAGCAAGCACATTACTCCTTTTGTCTCAAAGAAACAATGAACATATTGGGTGAGATGAGATGCAGCATTCTGTTAAACCCTCTCTGACGTGGTGCTAAAAAAGGGGGCGCTTGTTTGTATGATTATTCTAGGTACATTCTCAGTTATTCCCTTGTGACTAAACTGAAAAAGCAATACAAATTTGAATCATAAAAAAAAGGGGGGCGCTTGTCAATTACTCCCTACAAAAAGCAAGGGAGTAACTGTCATTGTTACTCCTCCCCCCCAATTCCTGATCTAATAGCTGACCCATCTTAAATGTAATGATACGTAGGTATATTGTGTTATTCAAGTTCACGGTATAAACTTTCATACACCTCAGCCACATGCCACTGGAGCACAGATACACATCTAAGGTAGGACATCGAAGGCTGATTTCCGGTAGTACGATTATGGTTTCATCAGAGAATGACAAAGGGATTAATCTACTTAGCTCGAGCTCGAGGGGGGGTGGGGTGTTATGGGCCCCCTTTATTGTGGCGGAGGAGGTGGCTTACGTTACAGTATCGACTCGTCGGATTTACAGATTACATTGCTGATCATATTCCTTTGCCGTCCTTGTATTCAATCACTGCTAGGTCTCATAGTGGGTCAACATATTTCAGTTGGAAATTGGAATATTTCAATAAAGAATACTGAAGCTGACATCGGTGCACTGATATCCCAATTGGAACAGCTATACTGCACGCAAGGCGGCCTTGAGATGGAATGGACATGGATTTCAAATGTCACTCAATACTCTATATCAAAATCCATCCCCGTAGGCGCTTTCTCCACAGAATACACAGACAATTTGGCCATTTTCACAAACACAGCTTACGTACTTTTGCTGTTACTTAGTGAAAGTGTATTGCTGTCGGGAGGAAACCTCATAACTCCATTTTTGAGGTTTTTCCTATTGAACACCCTTTACGTCTGTGTGTTGTTTTTCGAAAATATTGAATGATTGGAAAGTAGTAGAAAATGCTTTGGACAAAACCTCTCAACTACATTGGACCCTCAAACTGTCTGCTAAAGCAGCTGTCTCCACCACCTCTCTCCCTCTCATGGAAGTAATTGACAATAAATAAAGTCACAACACCAACTTTGATGAGGCAGTATTGCTTTGTTTTCCAAATATATGTTTTTCTTAATTTCCTGAAAAATTTACATTTTTCATTTCCTGAAAAATGAACATTTTGGAGTTAGGTGGTTTTCTCCCGACAGCAGAGATATATATGTAATTTCTTGTACTATAGCACCTGAATAAAGCTGCTCCAGTGTCTATGTCTTCTGTATATAGATGACTATTCTCCCTCGATTTCCCCACTGACTGTTAAGACTAAGAAAACAACTTTGCATCTGTGATCACTTATTTCAATGCTGTTTCATACTGTACTGTTTTACTACTCAATTACCTGCGTAGTATAACAATAAAAAATAAGAAGAAAGAAAATATATATATGTGTGAAATGCTATATCTATTGAGACACTGTGCGCCAGTTCAGGTCGCCAAGTCATAGACCGTGACATTAGCGAAACTGCCGTTCCTGACTGTTGTGCTTTCTGGTCCTCATACGTACGTCACTGACTTCCCCTCAACATTCTACCAGTTCTATCTCCACCCACGCGGCGGCGCTCCGCGCCCCTCCAGGCCCCTCGCGCGACATTGCTCTGTGCTCTGGCACCAACGTAGACTACGTTCATCCCCTTCAATGTGCTTGCATTCTTTTATTTACTTTTATTTTTGCCAATAGTACCCCCTACCCATAGCATATCTTGCCTGCTTCCGTTTCTCAAATCCACCATTACTCACTCCGTGTCAGTGACGTAGAGTCTGTGGGGGCCGGGGGGCCAAGGCCCCCATGAGGAATTGGACCAGGGGTCTCGGCCCCCATGAGGAATTGGACCAGGGCTCTCGGCCCCCATGAGGAATTGGACCAGGGGTCTCGGCCCCCATGAGGAATTGGACCAGGGCTCTCGGCCCCCATGAGGAATTGGACCAGGGCTCTCGGCCCCCATGAGGAATTGGACCAGGGCTCTCGGCCCCCATGAGGAATTGGACCAGGGCTCTCGGCCCCCATGAGGAATTGGACCAGGGGTCTCGGCCCCCATGAGGAATTGGACCAGGGGTCTCGGCCCCCATGAGGAATTGGACCTGAATATATACATTCGCCTCGGTTTGTCCCGTTTGTACCGCACCAGGTCGCGCCGCGCCCGTTCGCGCAATTCTCGTCTTGCATTGACTGTGTATGTAATCGCGCCGCTCTAACCATCCAAGTCTGGCACCTTAACACCACTTTTTTCCTCACTGTCTGGGGTGTGGGTGGGGGGGGGGGGGGTGGACCGCGTTGCCTGTCCTGCTGTACACATGCAGATCAGGCATTGAAATGCTAATCTGGGTGCTTGTTTTCACCTGCCAGGTATGCATGCAGTACTGTACTCTGCTTAGGCTACTTGTTCACAGTGAAACCACCACCAGCAAGAACAGCGATGCCAGCCTGCTGTTGAAACCTTCCGCCGTCCCAGCGACAGAACACAGAACCTGCCGAGGTGGACAGGACTCATGGCCTGCAATCATGGCATTTAAACATGCTCTTCTGTTTATAATCTAAACACTGTGACACGTTTAAAAAGTGTTACAAATAAGTGTTTAGAACCTAAACGCTTGAGTTTAGTGTGAAACGGGCGGGACCCCATGATGATTATAAAAACATTTTGTCTCTGCTCCGTCTAAAAAAAATTCTCTTCAGAAGCGTTAATATTGTAACCTTGACACAGCATAACATCAGAAATTATCCCAGAACGTCCGTGTTCTACAGCCTAGATTCCGAGAAAACAGCCTTTTAACACTTACGATGCTGCCAGAATCTTTCAGAATAAAGGCGCTAGAGCTAGAGGGTTCTCAACGTTTTTGGCTGGGGACCATGCTGGGGAAAATGCTTTGGCACCCTTCCCACCCCCAATACAAATTGACCGCTACAATAACCTTAATAATAGAGAAAATACATCATAAATAAATACTGAAACCAGATATAATCATTAAGGAAAGTCTATGTGTGTACTATGTGTACTATTTAAACTCTTAATTTCCTCTTAATTTCCTTTTCCCAGCCATTCAATTGCAAAAAAAATAAAAAATAATAATAATCTGGGGACCCACAAAATAATTCGCGACCGGTATTATTCCAAACGAGATGCTTGGTTAAATAACTCAGAATTTGGACAGAACCAAAGGACCAAAAGACGTGTATACACGTCCAAGGCACATCCCGGTTTTAACCCATTTAGGCCTGACGTCAAAAAAAGTATTTTTGTGCGCATTTTCACAATTTTTCAAAAATAGCAGACCTACAAGCTCGTAGCGCGCCACTCGGTGGCGCGCTATGAGCTTGTAGATCTGCTATTTTTCAATAGCTAAAGTATGCTTAGTTAAAACAAGGGGGATCCCGCCCAGAATGGGTTAATTGAGAAGACGTGTACATACACATCCTTAGTATCCTAAGTGTTAAAATGCCACAGAAACAGGAACTGTGTCTCCTGTGTTTCCTTCTTCCGTTTGGCTACGGGCCTACGGCCGATCACGTGACATGTGACATCAACAAGGATGCAAGGCATCTTGGGATTGGGTTACAGCTACAGCTTTTCCTTTCTTTAAGCTAGATCTAATACTATCCTACTATAAATGCGCCACGTCTGTGCGCGCGTGCGTACGTGTGTGTACGGTTGTAATGCACGTAACTCTAGAACCGTTTGACCCACCGACTACACATTCGACACACGCGTTCGACACCCCCACAGGGAGTGCATTGCCCGGTATCGAATCGGTCGGACCCACGCTTCTCCAGACCCACCACAAAAGGCTCTGCTCAGGCTCTGCCAGTGGGCCTAATGAGGCCAACTCCTTTCACCTGGGCCAGGCTCTGACAGTGGGCCTAATGAGGCCAACTCCTTTCACCTGGGCCAGGCTCTGCCAGTGAGCCTAATGAGGCCAACTCCTTTCACCTGGGCCAGGCTCTGCCAGTGGGCCTAATGAGGCCAACTCCTTTCACCTGTGCAATTTCCAGCCTCTGCCTCAGCTAATTGAGGCTCAACCAATCAGGCTCTGCCAGTGGGCAGAATTGATTGCCAAATACACTTTTCAGTTTGTAGTCTTCACACACAGGCACACAGGCACATACACAGATCTCCATGTGGGACACCGGCTGACGGGTGCTATGACAACGTATATCATTAGGTTGATAGGTTCCCAAGTTGCATCGTTCCCAAGTAGGCCGCTGGCTGACTGCGACGGGCAGTGGGCACGGACAGGTCTAGTACATAGCAATTAGCAACAACTATGTACAGTTTAAAAGTCCGTGCCCACCGCCACGAAGGTTGTTGGTTGGAATTGTCATTGCATATACTCATACAGGCTGGGGCGGCACCTTCTATCAGCGGGGAATGTTGGTCGGGAGGAGGACGAAGGCTCTACGTCCTTCTGGTGGGGGCTTCTCACTGGCAGGTGAGCCAATTGGATACAAGCAGTGACAACACGGAAATGTGTGTGGGGAGGAATCAATTGGCATAACAACTAAATGTGTGTGAAAAAGGAGCTACTCTAAATTAAATAATTAAATGTAAAAAGAATGAAATGCTTCATGAATGAATTGAGTCATTACAACTATAGTTTTATTTCAATAATATGGGCATACAAGTGACAATACTCTGAGGTATTAGAGCCTAATAATTTCAATAAAAATATTTCTTTCGTCTTCTTTAAAACTACAATAGTTTGAGCTTGAGTTTTTTTCCCGTTTCGTCACGGCTCAGTCTTTACATGTCTTTGAAGCTTAGCTGCAATCAAATCAAAGGCACATTTTCACAATCCTCAGCTGCCATAAGTACCATAAAATGTCTCTCTGCAAATGGAATAATATTAGGCTACTAGTGCAAACACCTCGGCATCAGTCACAACTCACAAGGTCTATGCGTAGAAGACCTCAGAAGCAATTTCACGTTCCATCTGGGCACACAAACTGAAATGTCATGCTAAATTGTCTTAAATACGTTATGAAGATTTTCTTTCTCAATATTAGCATTATTAGAGAGTAGACTGAAAACCAAGGTCAGAGAGAGAAATGCAAGACATTCAAGATTCAAACTCGGGCCATCACAACTCAACACAATTAAAGAACATCATCCCTGCAAATGTTTGTCATGAACCCTTTTATCACTACTGGGCCCTTTATCAAGCATTCTGCCAGAGTAAATGGCAGAGAAAACAGAGAAAACATTCTGCCATGAAATCATGGAAAATACAAAGGGCAAGTCACACACCAACAACATTCAGTCTGATCGTTTATTCAAGCAATCCTTTCTGCATCCTGCTGTTGATGCACTGTTAATCAAAAACCCTTTGAGGGTATTAATAGATCAAACAACTGGAACAGAAACCAAGCGACTGAGTTGATAACCACCTCATGTCGAGCGTATAGGCTGCTTGACACAGTGTCTACATGACAACCTAACGAAAATAACTATTAAGGGAAATGACACTTAATCACCTAAATCACTCTCCAATAGATTCTGGGCGTGTTCGGAAATGACGCACTGAGCGCACTGTGCAATGCAAACTAATAGGCGAGTGCGCTTCACGGTGCGCATTTCCGAACGCACCCTCTTCTATCTCCAAAATTAGGCTTTCAGTGCTCATCCTCAGAAAACCAAGGGGCCAGTGAGGCTTTCCAACGTTGAAGCTCTGGGCCCTAGCGGTAAGAGGAGGGACTGCAGGCGGACCCGTGGAAGTATGACGAGGAAACCCTGTGCAGCTGGGCTTTAACGTTGAGCGCGTTTGCACTTCCGCATTTTGGGCACCACATTTTGGTGCCCAAATCGAAAAAAGGCGGAAGTAGACGGTCCTTCCGGGTGCTTCAAAACGCCACTGAGCAACTTCCACTGACATGAATAGCGGGGGGGGGGCGGAGCTTCGCGCCAGATCAGTCTCTATCCTTTTATATACTCTATGCAGAAAACCCTTCATGGACAGACATTTCCATGGTGTAGTCACTAAAACTCCCATCTCTCTGAACCTGAGTGCCCTAAGGTTCAAAATCCCTTCAGGTACAGTATGTCTCTCTCATGCTGTCTCAGCTTCGCAAATGTCCATATTAATGAATACTTAAATTGCTAAGGGAACTGGACCTCCAATTCTCTAGTTACCACTTAAAGAACGGTTTGTATTATACTATTATAACTAGAAGCCTGCGCGCCTGTGGCGCCCTCACGTCTAACGTCACACGTCCGTGACCGTGTTGTTGTTGTTTCTCCGTGAATATCGTGTGTCCGAGTGAGACACACACACACACAAACCGTACATTTTGAACGAAGGCAGACAGCGATATATGTCTTTGGCCACTGACCGTGTTGTTTCTGTATTGTTCCGTGTTGTTGTTTTTGAGTGGTGCAACCACTCCAAGGAACAGCAATGTCCGTGACTATGTGACTATGTTACGATGTTTAGAGTACCAGTAGGGGCAAAAGTGGCGCTGTTGTGCCAGAAACAGAGAGAGAGAGAGATAGTGCTGCACTGTTGCCTACTAATGAGAGAGAGAGAGAGAGAGAGAGAGAGAGAGAGAGAGAGAGAGAGAGAGAGGCAGGGGGAGAGGGGAGAGGGAAGTTGCACCACTCAGTTCACTCAGGTGTGATTTTTCTCTGTGAATGAGAGAGAGAGAGAGAGGTGAAGTAGAGAAAGGATAGAGCAGGGAAAGTACAGGGAGAGGGAGGCATCACCGCAGTTCTATAGGAAAGGCCCGCTGTGATTGGCCAAGTCTATGGACTTTTAATGTTTGTTTATACAGCAGTAAACATCATGTGACGTCATGTGCTACAATATAAATACCAAAGGAGTGAGGCGCCCCTCAATTCACACCAGTGTGATTTCGTGAAAATAAAAAAGATATATTTTTTATATAGCTTATATATTATATTTGTTTTTGTACCAAATCATGATGATTTGATTGGCTGAATGGAATATATAATGATAGATAGATAGATCACTTGTCATTCAGCAGATACATAAAATGCATAAGAGAACGAAATGTCGTTTCGCTGGCTTTTAGTATGCTAGTTAAAAGAGAAACTAAAATACTATTAAAATCTAAAATCCACTTTTAAAAACAAATAAATTAAAAAGCACCATTAGTGCTTAATGTTAAGAGCACCCCCCATATATATATTTTGAACAAAAGTAACAAAAAGAATGGTATTTATTTAGCACCAAAGCTAAGAAATAACCAAAGCAAGAAACTATAATTGCATAGCGACTTGTTTGGAATTGTCCCTATGTCTATATGCCCCTCTCCGTAGAAGCTTAGCAGCCATTAGCATACCACTAAAAGATGCAATATGGAGCTCCCTGGAGTCTTGTTTCCTCAGAATGAAAGGAAGCAATTACTAACATCCTTCCACATCAGGCCTGTTCAAGTCAGCCTCGGCCACAGGGGAAAAACAGCTAGGGTAAAGGGAGGGGAAAAAATCATTGACAGTAAAGGTCAGTCAAAGAAAACCATGGTTTTAAGGGAATTGACCTCAAAAGAAGGACAGAGTCCCTTTTGGGAAGGTAGGGGTTGTCTTTAATATATTATTAATGGCTTCTGTCCCTTAAATAACTGCCCTTTGTAGATGACGTACTTGACACTACCGGTGAAGAATCCTTACTGTGTGGGTTTTTTTTTCTCTCATTAGTGCGGGGGGAAGGATAGTGTTTCTCTGAGAGTATACGCTCAGATTAAAGGTCCTTATGGTAATTGAATCCTAATGCTGATTACAGAACAGTGTACATCAGAGGGAGGGCAATTGAAATTGAGCGTCAACTCAGTGCGCTGCAGTTAAAGCCACAGGCTCCTATTTCAGGAAAGACTAATGTATAGGGAACAAAACAATTCCCTCGGATTTTGTTTGTTTCTGTTTTCACTTGATGTATTCCACCAGTCCACCAGTTCATTGACATTATTTTTGAGGAGCGCTATAACTATATTCAGCTATTCGTGTAGATTTTCGTCTTACACAAACATTAAATTCACGTTGACAATGAATGGAGAATTTACGTCATGTGTCTGAGTAGATTTTTCGTCCTACACTTAATTGACTAAGAACAGGTGCATGGATGCACCTGGGATGTATCCTCAGTGATGTATCCCAAGGTCATCGCAACATCATACCCCTCACTCAGGTAACCCAGGGTGATCAAGTCCCGACTTACGTCCCAGTAGCCACGATCAGTCCCATTAGGGAAAGACCAGGGCCACTCAATCCGCCGCTCCCGAACTACTCTGCCGGGACTGGGAGGTCCGGCGCGTGGAAGGACTATAGGCTCTGTGGGTTCCTACGTCCCACCAGGTCCACTCCTGCTCTCACCAGGCTCGGGAGTCGGTACCAGGCTTTCATTTCCGTCTAGACCAGAAACCTAACACATTATCTCAGGCTATAGGTGCAGCCAGGACCTGTGTGTTGCACCAGACTCCCAGCACCAGACACTTCATTCAGGACCTGTGTGTTGCACCAGACTCCCAGCACCAGACTCCCAGCACCAGACTCCCAGCACCAGACACTTCATTCAGGAGCGGCGGATTCTTGAGCCGCAATGGTTCCGCAGGCTCCACTATAGCAACTAATGACTAATTAAATAAATATCACACCCGTGTGAACTGAGTGGTGTAAGGTCTTATATAGCCTGTCTGACGTAATTAAATCATGTCTGACGTAATTAAATCACACCCGGGTGAACAGGGTGAACATAGCAACCATGCTAATTTTTTCTGCACAGACTAACAAAGCCAGTTGTAGGAGTGGTTTACACCACTCAAAAAACCAATAGAAATAATTTCGGTGCTGTGTTACTATATTGTTCCTACCGGTATATTGAAACATTAACCAGAGGAAGATGATAGCAATAGCCTACAAAACATTGCATGTTAAGTTAGGCTAAGCAAAAACAGAGTAGACACAAAAACATGTATGCATATTATCTCCTCAGTGAAGCTGTAAATTACCGTCACAACGTTACGTAACCCGTGGGAATGATGCAGACTGTATTGATACCTCAGGCAGTGATCATCAGCCATACAGTAAGTAAGTGAGTAAGTAAATGTTATTTATATAGCACTTCTCACAGAGAAAACTCACAAAGTGCTTTACATACAGAGAATAAAAGCAGAAATAAAAACAAGGAAGTTCATACAAAACAGGAAGAGGTCTAGTCAAAGTCAAAGTCATACGATTTGTCACACACGTTACCGCAGTGAAATTTGTTCTCCGCATTTGACCCATCTCTTGGAGCGGAGTGACGCAGCCAATGAGCGGTGAGCTGCAGCCGTGCCGCGCTCGGGAATCATTTGATTAGTAGATTTGACCCCCCAATCCAACCCTTGATGCTGAGTGCCAAGCAGGGAGTCCCATTTTTACAGTCTTTGGTATGACCCGGCCGGGGATCGAACCCCGACCTCCCAGTTTCAGGGTGGACACTCTAACCACAAGGCCACTGTCTGGTCTATACAATCAAGACAGCAAAATAATACAACAGTAGGTGAATGGGTAGAGAGGCTCCCTGCACGGAAACAAGAGGTCCCTCCAGCAGTGTTGTGTTCGTCGACTACTTGTTTCCACTGACGGAAACTAAATGGAAACTAAATGAAAACTAAGCTATGACGACTAAAACTAAGACTAAATATACTGACAATTTCGTCAGCAAATAAATACTAGACTAAAATGTTAGGAAGGGACTAGTGGACAAGAGATCCAGTACAAGTCATTTTACACTTGGTTGCAAGGCTGAAAATAGCCGACAACGCGTCGCAGCGTTGTGCATTTTCGCAGCGTTGTACATTTTACTCGATTAAATGAACTGTAGATTCAGTCGACTAAAATACTATGATAATTTAGTCGACGAAAACTAGACTAACACTAAGACATTCCAGGTGACTAAAGTAAAATGTGACTAAAACTGAAATGAAAACTATTCAAGAGACTAAGGGCAGTATTATGCGTGTCTTAAGTACCAGGTCTTATTACTTAACTTAAGACCTGGAGGCGTGGTCAATGCTGTTTGGCCACTCAGAATAGCCAAATGGCATTGATCACGCCTCCAGGTCTTAAGTTAAGTAATAAGACCTGGTACTTAAGACATGCATAATAGGGCCCTATGACTAAAACTAAAATCAAAATTTGCTGCCAAAAACAGCAACCCCTTTCCCCCTCACTGTATATGTTTCTTTTCCCTTTTTACCTCCTTTATGATGAAAACTGTTAATAAATATTTCAATCAATCAATCAAAACAACATAGTGCCCTCCAGGTTCAATTTCTGAGGTGCACTGTCTGTAACCCCTAGAACTGCTCCACTCGAGACTAGAGCGCTCATCAGAAACATATGAGAAAGCCATGAGCTGAGCCAAGCTGAAAACGGAATTTCCCCCACGGTATTATAACCCCCAACCCCCCGCCCAATTAGGTTTTAACCAACCTTCTGCAAGATCCAATATGATTTATTACGGTATATATGACAACAAGATGGATAGGTATAGGTGGGTATAGACAGATTGGTTGATCAATCGATTGATGAATTGAATATTTAGGAGCACAATGGAAACAACTCCCCAGGACTTTTTTTGTATTGTCCTTTTAGCCATAATGTCTGACTGTATCACAGTTTACATTTTTGACTAATAATAAAGTAGGCCTATTCAATCAATACATTAAGAGTAAATAAACAAACAATAAATAAACCTATGGAGAAATTGCATGTTTTTAAAATTGTACAATAGTGACATTTCTCTACAGACACTTGACATTTTACTCTGATTTGTGTTAAATCAACAGAGAATCAACTTGATAAATGACATGTATTATAGGCTAGGCCGACTTTTCTCAAGAGTGTGCACACATGGGCAAATTGGGCATGTCTCTCTATTGTGAAGTGGGCACGGGACACACTTTGGGAGCTAAAGTGCACAGATTCCCAGGCCCGAGGGTGTGCTGTCATGCTGTGAGTTGCACAGGACAACCTGTGCTATTTATAGCTGCAAGGAGAGAAATAATTCAGTGCGATCTCAGAGCAGCTCATTCAACTCTCTCTCTCTCTCTCTCCTGCCTGCTTGACAGTACAGATGAGGAGAAACGAAAAGATTAAACCCTTTCTCCTGTCCCTCCGCTACGCAGGCATGACAGGTGGGATATGGTATCCGTTTGAAGCTTTCGTGGCTCACTCACAGCCCCCTTGTGTGGGCTGTCAAAGAGAAACACTTTGCGGATATGGATATCTTCCCAGTGAATAGTGCAGCAGAGGCAAATCAAGGGAATTTTGATATCTTAATCTGAGCCAATTCTGCCACTGCCTGCATGATTCCACAATCCACACTCAGCACTGCCATCAGACATATTGCCCCATAAATATATGCAGTTTATTGAGTCCTATTACCAAGATTAGCCCAGAGGCCATCGTTGAAATTTGAGGGGGGTCCATCTACCATGTGCATAAGCCTCTGGGCTATCATCTGATCAGGTGGCATTGAAATTAAGGCAGGCACAAAGTAGGCTACAGCTGGCTACACACAGGCAAGAAATACCTAGGCTCACACACACAGAATGAACAGGACAGACAGAGGCTGAGTTAATTACAACTTTGCCTTTTGTTTTCGGTACAACTATTATGTTGTAAACTTTTAAAATGTTTGTATTTTCATGACAGTATTAAAGCCAACTTTATTCAGAAAACAGTTAATTCTGTGAAAAAGATTGCATAGACCCTATTAAAAATCCCAATCTATTACATTTGACAATGGTATAGCCAGGCTCTATACCTCAATTGAATTATTTTATTTCTCGTTGAAAACATGATATTGTGGTTAAACAAATAAATAATCAAATGGGTGCCTCACCTTTGCAGCTCTCACCATGGACGCTGTGTGAAGAGTTTCGCTCGACCACTGTAAACTATAAACTCCCGTCCATATAATTCTGCTGCACGCCTGCTTGTTTGATGCTGAGAGAGAGAGGGGCTCTTCTTCTCGGCACAACCTCTCTATAGTCTCTCTCAGCCTATAGCAATTCCCTTCTACTTATTAGAAAAGTCAAAAAACGTGTGACAAATTAGCAGCCAGTTCAGCAACAGTGGCTCGTTTTTTGTAGTAGGTCCTCCTCGTGTCACGATCGCGACGTGGGACAAAACTTAAAACAGTGTGGAGGCGGCGATCGGACCAAGTGAGTTGCTGCTTGGTCCGAGGCGGGCGATCGAGGCGAGGCTTTGTGCGTGTTTGCTGCTGCTATATGTGTGTGATGACCGTTAGCGCCTCTTCTCCTCTCCTCTCCTCCCTCCCTGCTTCTATTTCTTGCTTTCCACGGGCGGTCCCGTGGGAGAGGATGCACGGATACTGCCGACACGACTGCCAGGCAACGGCACGGCACTGACTCTGACTGCACACAACAACACACTCACACTACACTAGGCTTCAAAAGATGAAAGGGAAAAAGCACCAAAGGCAGCAGCCAGGCATAGCGCAGGTGGATGCGATGCTTGCAATGTCTTAACGGTGAAATCGGTGGAATCTGTTAAGAAAACACACTGGTAATGTTTTCACCACCAGTCTAAATTATTTAAAAGAACTCATCTGGTGTAAATGACGCTCATTATCTAGATTAAAATAGTGGTTTTAGGTAAAAGTAAAATTCTGATATGAGCCAAGTCAGCCAACATTTGTATGCATTTTGTTTGTTCAGGTCAGGTGATGGCCGTTCATTGAACTATAGGTAATAGTTCAATTAATGACCTGGAATAAAACAAAAAACAATTCCACAGGCTGCCATGCATGTATCCAGGATTGCCTTTAAATTGTTTTAGATTGCCCCCTGCTGGTCTAAACTGGCAGGACCACTATAGCGGTTTACAATGTCAGTGACAACTTGCCAATAACCATTGTCTGGTGAGAACCCAGAGAATGTGACTCAATTGGAGTTCATTAAATTCAGCTCAATGGCGTCTAATGGCCAAGGGGTTGAAATAACAGATAGCGTGCTTCTCTATGGTGGCACATATTGATCAAACTTAAAGGCTAATTCAACTGGTTTGGCTGGTTTGAAGCTACAGGGAGAAAAACAGTCATTAATGTCTGCCTTTCTGCCCCATATTTCATCTCAAGTATCACGAGGATAATGGAAGACTGCGGTGGCCACTGCTATGGCCCTTTGACACTATATTCTATCGATTTGAACGAAAAGCTGGAAGCAAATCTATTTTCGACCAGATTTTTAAGTGAAAGCCTTAGATTTTCTAGCACTGTTTTATTTCCCACGTTGACATTTCAATAACTCATTTCACTGAGAAAATCAATTGTTCACAAATTCAGAATAAAACAAATTAAAAAAATAAAAAGAACTCAAATGCAATAAGCCAATTTCAGATACAAAAAATAGTAACAATAACAATTAAAATGTATTCTCAAAGCTAGGTTATCAGTTTTACTTGGGGGGTGCACGATTATGAAACTGTCTATGACCGATATCCGATTATTTGCAGGGTCATATCTGCCAATACCGATTCTGACCGATTCCGATATTATACAGAGAACCACAATGGAAACAAGCCTTATAGGCCCTATAGGGGCTTGGCCCAAAGCCTGTTAATAAAGTATTCAATCAATCAATAAATATACTCTTTTTCCAAGTGTCTGTTTTCACTATGAATGACTATGAATGACACAAATTAATCAATTATATGTAGAATATAGCCATTGGCGCTCACATTATTATTGTGTGTCCGTCCGTCCGTCCGTCCGTCCGTCTGTTACCAGCTAATCTCCGGCACTGTTAACCCGGTCGATGCCACATTGCACACACACTCCCTGGATGCCAACGATGAACCTCATCCCCAAATCTTCCAGAACGGCCTGTTATAGCACCACCAGATTCGTTACACACTATCTCTATAGTCATGTGTTCAAGACGGATCTGTCCGATATTTCAGATTCCATCCTAATTGGCTAACATTGGCTTTCAAAGTTTGCAGGATTGGCCCGTTTTGAACAAAAAGCCTCAAATCATGAACGCAGCGTGCAATTTACGTGAAATCTTTCACAGACTTTCCTACTAGGCTGAGGAATATATCCCACCCTGTTATAGCACCACCAACAGGTGGATTTTTGCAAAACACATTTTTGGAAAAAAATGCCTCAAATCATCCAATTGCCTTCCAAGGCTAAGAAGAAATGTCACCCTTTTCACATTGGCCTATATATATTATATGGAGACCTGTGCCCCGAGGGGCACTTTTTCTAGTTTACTAGAAGTAAAAGTAAAAGAACACTATAGGCCTATGTAATTGTTATTTCGGACGTCGGTTCTACTTCTAAAGGTCTCCACACACCGGGCGCGAATCGGATGCGAATTCGGATTTTTAGCGGCGTTTCTCCATCGATTTTCCGAAAAACACGGCCGGTGTGCAACCACCTATATAATCACGACATTTGAAGGGTTTTGGGTCACATTTACAGATTTATCTTCATGGTACAACACAAACAAGGGGCAGAAGGAACGTTATGTCTGACTTTACAACCTCATTATCCATGCACTTGACAGGCATAGCGTTGGCAGGCCATCCATCACGTGCTATTTCCGTGCTGAGAATGATTATTATTTTCATTTTTTCACAATAAGCGTTAATTTTGCCTTATATTCCCGATAATTGCTATAGTGTTTGTTCAATAAGAGCTATAGGGGTCTGCTCTCCCCACCCCTCATGCTGCTCTTTAGGCTAAACCGAAAATGTTGTAAATATGGCCTACAATTCAATGTAATCCTATAAGGCAGGGGTGGGCAACTTTGAAGATGGAGAGGGCCACTATATTTCCACACTCACTAAAGAGTGCATATTCCTGTCAGTCGTAGCAAAAATAGCCGATCTGCAAGCTCAAAACCCGTCGCAATGCGACGCGTTTTGAGCTTGTAGATCAGCTATTTTTGCTATATTTGAATTGAAAACCTGAATATTTGTTTTGCTATTTTTGAATTGGAATCCTGAAAAGTACATTGGACACAACTTCAGTACTAGTCATTAGTCATGAAGTAATTAAAGCAGGGTTGGAATTGCAACAGCTGAAATCAATACTATATGAGTATTCTGATATTAACATGCAGGCCGCATTAAGTGAAGGTGGGGGCCGCATGTGGCCCCCGGGCCGCCAGTTGCCCACCCCTGCTCTCAGGAGAGATGACCTATACAGGATAAGGGATGACCACAGGTGAAATTGGAAATGATGAAACAAACAAATGAGACCACACTGAAACGCAGGCTGATAATCTTCTTTGGTGGGAGGATAACCCACCTGGAAAATGTATTCTCTGTGTAATAAAGTCCTGGAGAGACAGGATGTTACTGAACAAACACTCACTCTGTCAATATCAGGACATTTAGAACCCCAAATAATGTCACTTATATCACCTTAAATCGTACAAATATTTCAGAGGCAGTGTGTATAGGCTTAGAGTGAGTGGGCGGCTGTGGCTCAGGAGGTAGAGCAGGTCGTCCAATGATCCATGGGTCGGCGGTTCGAATCCCGGCTCCTCCTGTCTACATGTCGAAGTGTCCTTGGGCAAGACACTGAACCCCAAATTGCTCCCGATGTGCTGGTTGGTACCTTGCATGGCTTCCGCTGCAATGTGTGTGTGAATGGGTGAATGTAATGCACAATCTATGTAAAGCGCCTTGGATAAAGGCGCTATATAAATGCACCATTTACCATTTACCATTTAGTGAGTGGCACTATAGCAACCATCGATCTGCGGGCTGACTTTCAGGTTGAAAATGTCACAGAGTGAAGACAGAACGTTGTTCCAGGTAAAACTATGGTGGCGTTAGCTATAGACAGAAACATCCTGACAAAAACACCAGAAGCATCATCATGTTTGAAGAAGAGAACCATGCATGCAGGCGGCGGTATAGCTGCTCTACATCAGGGGTTCTCAACCCGTGGGTCGCGACCCCTCGGGGGGTCGCCAAATTATTTTGGAGGGTCCCCAAATTATTTTCAAGTTTTTTTCTTCTTTTTTTTCACGATTTTTCAAAAATAGCAGACCTACAAGCAGACCTACAAGCAGACCTACAAGCTCGTACGTAGCGCGCCACCGAGTGGCGCGCTACGAGCTTGTAGATCTGCTATTTTTCAATAGCTAAATTATAACATAATGCTTAAAACACCAAAAGGGGTTCCCGCCCCAAAATGGGTTAAGGTTATTGTAGCAGTCAATTTATATTGGGGGTCGGGAGAGGGCGGGGCGGGGGTCCCGAGACATTGCCAAAGCATTTCCGGGGGTCCCCGGCCAAAAACGTTGAGAACCCCTGCAGTTGAAGAGTCTCTTCAACTGACAAACCTCTCTAGTCCTCTACTGACCCATGGCCTGTGTGTTTAGCATTACCAAGGTTGTCTACACTCTACAGCAGTGGTTATCAACCAGCTGGTCCTTGAGGGGATTCCAGGTGGGTCAGGGGACCTTATTTAGATTGTTTTTTTTTTTCAATCTGAATGACCGGGTCGGTCCAAAAATTGAAGCATTGTCCTGATTTCTTTTGTGGGCTATAGAAAATTAGAAAAATGAACCAATATTTGATATTTGTTCAGAAACAAAAAACAGAAAAAACGTGTTTCTTTAAAGTCAATTCCTCCTGTCGATCAGATTATACTAAGATCCCCTGACCCGGGTGGTCGTGGACGGTCCCCATCAGTCCTCAGCTGAAACCAAATGGACCCATATATAGGTCCATTTGGTTTCATTTTATGCTCTCAAGAGTTCGATTATTGTTACCAACATTAATGCACCATGGAATTGTGGACAAATTCTTATCCAACGACAACAATACATTCCACAACAAGTTTTGGGTCTGAAATGGTGGTCCGTGGCTAAAATGCTGTATAAATAATGGACCTTTGAATGAAAAGGGTTGAAAACCACTGGTCTATACAGCATTGTGTTGGAGCCTGTTATCTGCAGTTGGTTATTATGTTTAAACAGTTTTGAGCCGGTGAAACTGAAGCACAGACTGAATGGCAGACAGACCCATGGTGGAAGAGATGGTTTATGGAGATCAACGTGTGGAAGTCCAGGAGACATTTGAGCATTGTTCCTCAGTCCAAGTGATATATCAGAGTATTTTTATTTTTGAGTGGTGCAACCACTCCAAGGAACAGCAATGTCCCTATGGGACTATGGGACTATGGGACTATTCATGTCCCAATGTTTAGAGTACCAGTAGGGGCAAAATTGGCGCTGTTGTGCCAGAAACAGAGAGAGAGAGAGAGTGTTGCACTGTTGCCTGCTAATTACAGAGAGAGAGAGAGAGAGAGAGAGAGAGAGAGAGAGAGAGGGGCAGGGGAAGAGGGGAGAGGGGAGTTGCACCACTCAGTTCACACAGGTGTGATTTTTATATGATTACCAGCCTAGGTGCCCACACTACGCCAGCCGCCCCAGGCCATATCAGAGTGATTCTAACAGACATTTTGTTTCCAAAAATGTGTTATTTTGTACTGTTTTCTATCTTCTAAACTGTATTGAAATCTGTGTCACTTGGTAAGGAATTAATTATACACAGAGGAGAAGAGTGTTAATCCAGACTATCACAAATGTAATGACCCTGCAATGTGAATTTCCTTTGCAGAATTTCTAATTCAAGCTAATGACATCCTGTGCTATTTATATGAGTTGAAAAATTACAGCCCGGCCACCACACACAGTAGGCAAACTGGTGGCCGGGGTTTTGACTTTGACTGCATGCCCCTTCGGTTTCTGTGGATGTGGAAAGACATTTTGCTTCCCATTGAGCCAACAAAGTGGGCGACAATTCCTGAAATGCATGTAAAACATGTAAGTAACGCGGTGTAGTGGTTTCCACACCGGTAGGCCTATGGAATAGACAAATTAAAAGGTTGCAACAGAGAAAACAAGAGACTTGATGAACTGCAATATTACTTTATTTAGACAATCGTGGATTTAGGCTATATTGATAGTTCACACTTATAATCACTCACAATAATGACAAATGTTTCTGACAGTATACATAATGTCACATTCTATGTTATCTGAACTTATGTGGCATGGAATTTAAAATTGTAATACATTTGAGATTTTCTTTTCTTTTTTAATGTTTTTTTGTGGCTTTCGCCTTTATTTTATATTTTTTATGGAGGGACAGACAGTATGCTGACAGGAAATCGGGAGAGAGATGGGGGGGTGACATGCAGTAAAGGCCGTCGGGATCGGGAGTCGAACCCGCGGCACCCTGCCAGACTGGATTACCAGCCAAGGTGCCTGGACCACTGAGCCACGGCCCAGAAGTTTGAGATTTTTAAAGAAAAAAAAAACAGCACACATTTTATTACTAAACACGACTTTTGCCTAGAAAGATATAGATCCAAAAAGGCAAGGCACTATGAAGAACTACATAACATAAACTAGAGTCACACAGGGTAACATACAGTTGGAGGCCATCGATATTGTCCTTTTCTTTTTGCTGAGGTTTGCGTGATCTGCGCAAAAGGACAGTTAACCCATTTTGGGCGGGAACCCCTTTTGGTGTTTTAAACATTGTTATAATTTAGCTATTGAAAAATAGCAGATCTACAAGCTCATAGCGCGCCACCGAGTGGCGCGCTACGAGCTTGTAGGTCTTCTATTTTTGAAAAATCGTGAAAATATTTATTTCAGAAAACTGGAGGTCAGGCCTAAATGGGTCAAATGATAAGGGACAATATCGGTGGCACCCAACTGTATATATTACTATTCTGCCTGCATTTTAGTGTTTTGGGTTTGTTCTTTAACCGCCTTCCTGCAGGCTACCTGTCTGAATCGAGACAGATAAAACATGGGCCCAATGTACAGGCCAAAGTTTGGGAAAGCCAGGAGCACCTGCAGGACATTGCATTGTTCGACACTGGCTTCCACCTTCTGGGATTTTATCACGGCCATAAACGGAAGCATGCCCACAAGCGGCGCGTACGCCACAAACGACGGCACCATAACAGCCAGGATGTTATTCACAGCCCTTCTTTTCAGAGGCACGTGGGACCCTGAGACCTCGCTTGGCCCACTTTGGCACAGAACCCGCACGATACCCATCATACTCAGCAGCATGAGCCCGAACATCAAAGAGGTAGCGAGGGCCAAGTATAGAGTAATTGAGAACAACCCAAAAAAATAGGCAAGTAGTGCCACGACGAGGGTGAGAACCCAGCCACAAGCACACAGTACAGCACGGTACTCCCATTTACCGAGCCTCATGTACGCAACGGGGTGGGCTGCGGCCAAATAGCGCTCAATACACATGAATGTTAACAACAACGGGCAGCCAAATAAATTGAGGGCAGAGAGGGCTTCCAGAATGGCTGTAGCCTCTTTAGAGAGCTCATGCATGGCATCATAGATGCCAAGAGGCAAGCAGAGACAAAAGAGTATGTCCAGAATTGAGAGGTTGACTCCAAGTAGCTCGGAGGCAGACAGCGCTCGCTTACTGCTGAGCAGTATCCACGTCAAGGCTGCGTTGGCAGGAAGGCCGGTCACCAGTATGAAGATTTTGATACCGAACAAAATCATTGAGCCACCGTGTAAGTGACACTGGTAAATGATCTCTTCTGTCCAAAAAAAGTCACAAAAATAGAAGAAATAGCTGCTGCCATTGCTGTTCGCATAAGACAATGTACTGCTGTTGTCATCCATTGTGATTCTTCTCTGGTAATGCAGGGTTCTTTGCTGTGAAGAGTGACTGTTTCACTGTGGGTCAGATGGTCATACATATGAGTACATCAAAATGTATGAAGTACACAAACGCACGCACGCGCACCCACCTGCGCACGCACGCACGCACGCACGCACGCACGCACGCACGCACGCACGCACGCACACACACACACACACACACACACACACACACACACACACACACACAGTCACACACACACACACACACACACACACACACACACAGTCACACACACACACACACACACACACACACACACACACACACACACACACACACACACACACACACACACACACACACACACACACACACACAGACAGACAGACAACCTGTTAAATGTAGTCAATCAAATTCGTTAAGAAACAGTATAGATGTTGCCAGCTGTTAGCCTATTTGTTCTGGTTCATCATAATACTCGATTAACCTGTAACAGACAATAATACACCAGGGTTACAGACAGAAAAAAGCTGAGTTTGAACTGACCTTCAATTTGAGACAAGAGGAAGACGGATGGGTGATGGTTGCGAGGTCTATATGAAGTATTTCATTTGTGACTTGCCTTCCCCTTTTCAGCCTTTATATTTGTCAGAGATTTACTCCCGGATGGAGTTTGCATGTACACCTGTGTGCAGTGAACTAGGGTGTTTTTCAAACAACTTCCATCATGTAAATCTCCCCGGAAAAGATACATTTGCGGGCAAATTCATGACAACAATGTGGTCTGGACATTTTGCCTAGTCCGGCAGTCAACAGGCTTATTTTGTGCAAAATAAGTGCAAAATTATAGTCTTTTTTTATTGGCCTAAAATATTATCTATATACATATTCATGAATCCACTTGCTGACTGGCTGTCGGCATTGAACATTTTATAGGGGTTTATATGTGACCATACATTAACATTTAGTGGAGGAGCCTGAACAAACATCTATACCTTTAGGCTGGGTAAGTAAGTAGCCTTGCCAAGCCATGATCGAGGCCCATAGGGCAGGAGCCTATCTCCTGTTTCTGTAGCGTGAGGCAGAGTCTTTGGTATGACCCCAGCTGGGGATTGAACCCCGACCTCCCAGTCTCAAGGCGGACACTCTAACCATTAGGCCACTGAGCTGAGGCTGGGTGCTGGATCAAAAATAAGTCATATAAGAAATGAAAAAATCGGCACACCAATTCAGGCTCCCAAGTTTCTTTACTTTTAATCAGGTAACGTTTCGGGCCACAGCTAATGGAAGGTCTGAGGAAGGGCTGCGGCCCGAAACATTACCTGATTAAAAGTAAAGAAACTTGGGAGCCTGAATTGGTGTGCCGATTTTTTCATTTATCATACATTAACATTTAACATCCTATAGCCTATAAGGCAATCAATATCAAAATGTCATTATGCTTTAGGTGGTTTTCATGATTCTGAATCCATTCCAAGCATTAGTTTTGCACAAAAAAATACTCCTTGGGTTAGAAACGGCCATAGCCATCATCACAAATGTGATGAGGTCAGCACATTTTGGGCACCTTTGGGCAAGTGGCTATGTATTTTGTGCAAAACTAAAGGTGGTTGCACACTGGGCGCGTTTTTCGGAAACCGATAAAAATGCCACTAAAAATCCACAATCCGCACTCAGTGTGTGGGGACCTTAATGCTTGGAATGGATTCAGAATCATGAAAACCCCCTAGTTTGACATGTCACATGCTGCATGAAGCATAATGAAAATTTGAAAATCTTGCCTTACTGTAGATACATGGGCAACTGGCGGCCCGGGGGCCACATGCGGCCCCCACCATCACTTAATGCGGCCCTCAGGTTAATATCAGAATACTACTGATTTCAGACATTATTGATTTCATCTAATTACTAGTATTAGAATGTTTTATTGTCTTTTTTATGTCCAATGTATTTGTATTTGGTTCATAAAGTTAACATAACTATAACTAAATGCATTTGAAATTAAATAAAAAGGTTACTTTTCAGGATTCCAATTCAAAAATAGCAAAAAATTATTCGGGATTTCAATTCAAATATAGCAAAAATAGCTGATCTATAAGCTCAAAACGCGTCGCATTGCGACGCGTTTTGAGCTTGTAGATCGGCTATTTTTTGCTACAACAGTAATATGCAATATGGCCCTCTGGCGTGAGAGTGGAAATATAGTGGCCCTCTCCATCGTCAAAGTTGCCCACCCAACCCCTGCTGTAGGATGTTATGGTGTGGTCACATATAAACCCTAACACATTGCTCAATGCTGACAGCCGGTCAGCAAGCTGATTCATGAATCTATATGTATATAGACAATAGACAATATTTAGGCCAATAAAAAATACTATATACCAAATTTCCCACTCCACAACCCTGGCTGACACACACACACACACACACACACACACACACACACACACACACACACACACACACACACACACACACACACACACACACACACACACACACACACGCTCTTGCCTGCAGTGAAATGTTTGTGTGGCAGACTCCACCAGACTGTGCTGACATGACAATAATAATAATAATAATAATAATAATAATAATAATAATAATAATAATAATAATAATAATAATAATAATAATAATAATAATAATAATAATTTATTTATCTTTATTTGTATAGCACCTTTCATGACATGAAATGCAGCTCAAAGTGCTTTACAGAGCAATGGAGAAAGAAATCTAGTAAGGTTTCAATCTAGTAAGGATTCAAGGAATAATACAATTACATGCAGTCTGGGTTCAAGTTCAAGGTAATTGCCTATATATAGATAACCTAGTTTCATGATGATTGACCGTTTTACCAAATTAATTGACTCTATATGGGTCTGTAAAGGACCGTTACATAACGATATAACATAAACAGAACAGTGTCAATGATTGTCCATGGCATTTAATTGACTCGCATGAAATGGGGGTTCTTCAAATCAAAAGGGAGAATATTACTGCATCAATCTGTAGGCTATGTCACGGTGGCGGTGGCAGTAGACCGGTGGTTCCCAAAATGTTTCATGTCAAGGACCCCCAAAATGACACTAATTAGCCCCGTGGACCCCCATTTGAAGAGATATGCCTGCAGGGACCCCCCATAAGAGAAGATTTTTACGGCTCTAGCAGTGATTTTCAACCATTTTCATTTCAAGGACCCCCAGTTTGACATGCATTAGTCTACACAGACCCCCATTTAATGGCATTTATATCTCTGAGACCCAATGATAATGTAACTCTGAGAGTGTACACATGGAACCAAATGGACCCGTTACGGGTCCATTTGGTTCCATTTGTACACTCTCAGAGTTACAGACTTTTGATTGATTGAAATATTTATTTCATTTTCATTTTCATTTATTTATATTTAACAGTTTGCGGAATTACAGTACATTTCAAGTACAAACTCAATACAAAGACTGTTAACTGTGAGTGGACGACCCAATGAAGCATTACACTTGTTTACAAGAGGGTCCACCTTGTTCAATTCATCAAAAACATTTAGAGACGTACAAATAGACACTTCTATAGAACCATATAGGGTCCATTTGGTTCCAAATTATCATTTAGCATGGGGACCCCCTGGAGCTCCCTCAAGTACCACTAAGGGGTCCCCGGTCCCCACTTTGGGAACCACTGGCATAGACTTCACGCGTAGGCTACACTCTATCGCTGTCAAGCGGAAGGAAAACAAGGGGGAAGTTAGAACTTTCAACTGAGTTAGTTAGTTCCCCGAACAAGCCCGAACACAACACAAGCCATAATGGAAGACGACATATGCTACAGTAAATGGTGACCCGGGGGAGCAGTGTTACAGACTCAGTTACAAATACAATTATAAGAAGCACAATTAAGTGAGTATCTATTCTATAGACGTTGACGTTCAGGGCGCAGCTATAGTGCTCTCTTTCACTCATGTCATGACATGCAGACTTTGCTCTGACTTCTGATCTATCGTGTGGGATTGTGACGTACTATGTACCTCCTGGTGGTTTTGCATAACTTGCTTTAGCCTATACAGTAAGTAAATGCTAATAAGGTAGTCAGATGTCGGTGTTCTCGGTTGTTTATGTAAGCATACATCTTTTTCTCTCTGTCTT
Organism: Electrona antarctica; assembly: GCF_951216825.1. Taxonomy (NCBI): domain Eukaryota; kingdom Metazoa; phylum Chordata; class Actinopteri; order Myctophiformes; family Myctophidae; genus Electrona; species Electrona antarctica. The sequence goes on from NC_136810.1 coordinate 55,555,777, forward strand.
TAGTAGCCCCAGTATGTTCCCTCAGCACGGAGCTACAGAATGAGCGTAGGGAGAGGGCACATATGGGGCTACGTCTTTAGACGCATTTGAAACTGTTGAGCTTTTTTTTTTAAATCCCTAATAATGCTTTTTTAACGTTTGTACACAGGCAATCATCATAACAATATCTAGCCTATATGGACGAAGTCTGATAACGTTTCTTGCAGAGATAAATACGCATGGACAGTGTTCCTTTTGACAACCTATGAAATACACCAAAGTGAAACCAATTGGCCTACACTATTATGTTGAAAGTGAAACCAATGACATAATGTAGACTTGACAGTCACAGTAGTATAGGCCGATCAATATAGGCTATTATTGTAATATATTGATATCTGACTCAGACTATAGGCCTATAAATAAGGCTATATAAGTATAAGACTTACTTACTTACTTATGTATGACTATATTTTTACATATCTTTTCCAGAGATTGTTTAGGGTTGTTGGTTTCAAGGATGTCACAGTTAGGCGGCTCCGGCCATTGCATTGGGTTGTATGCCTACAGTGTCATCATTCAAAATACTTCAAATGTGCACGTTTTGTAAGGTATTCATGCAATTCCATGTGTGAGGAGTCTATGAATTAATTTGTTCAATTCATTGAACAAACCAAAACCTTCATTTGCTGGAATCTAGGCCCTACAAGCACATTTTCTTTGTCAGAGAGCAACACCAGTTTTGACCATCCCCAAAAACCCAGAACAACATTATGTTTGCCGTACATACTGTACTTTGTATGCAAGAAACATTTCTCGACAGCAACAACTGATCATATTCCTTTTCGTATGTCAATTAATGTTGAACGGCTACCTGGTTTATCATGTGATGATGGGCACAACAACACTGTAAAGGTAGACTGGACGTTTTATACAGAAACACATTTAAATAATGTAGAAATATGCAAAGACGCTATTCTGTGCAAGGATGCTAACTGTAAAGAGGAGGAGCATAGGCGAGCCCTGTGTCTTATGTATGAATGTATAGTGGGTGCTCTGCATGAAAGCAGTAGACCATATCATAGTGGCAGCGGTGGCCGAACGGATAGCGCCGCGGTCTAGATACCGGAAGGTTCCCAGTTCGAATCAGCCGTCCGACACGTTAAAATTACCACCGCTGAAATGCCCTTGAACAAGGCATCAACCACTACGATGAAATGTGTTCTATGAGCAGGGCCTGGCTGGAAACAAGTTCTTGAGCTTAGCCCAGATACCCTGGGTAAATATAGATTTCATTTCATTTCATTTCATCACAAGCATAAAAAAAACCTGGTTGGAATGAGGTTGTAGCTAAGCATCATGCAGAAGCCCGGGAAGCTTATAAAACCTGGGACAGGGCAAGTAGACCTGGACAAGGGCAGGAGCTTGAGCACAAAAAGCTCACCCATGCCAGGTTTAAGTATGCTGTAATATTCATTCATAAAAATGAACAAACCATGAGGGCTGACTCCATGGCAAAGAAACTATTAAATAACGACGTTATTGACTTCTGGAAAGAAGTGAGACTTTTAAATCAAAGTAAAGCATCATTGCCATGCTCTGTAGATGGAACATCAGGGGCACAAAATATAGCTGAGGTATGGCGCAAGCACTATAGTAACCTTTTCAACTGTGTCCAAAGTGAACTGTATCAATCAGACAACGTCAAGAGTGATGACTCTATGGTTATTACAACACAGGTGTATAAAGCAATACATAATCTCTCTAATAATAAGGCTAGTGGCCTAGATGGCATTGCTGCTTAAATCTTAAATATGCCAGTGTAAAATTATCTCCTCCTTGGATTGTGTTTTACTGGTTTTATGACTCATGGTATACTTCCTCAGAAGCAGTTAAGATTACTCTATTTAGAGCTTACTGTACACCACTCTACACTGCCCACTTGTGGTCAAGCTACAAAAAAGGAAGTATTCAGTAACTTCAAGTAGCGTATAATGATGCCATGATAATTTTACTCAAAAAGCCTAGATGGTGCAGTGCAAGTGAAATGTTTGTGGCTGCAAGAGTCAATACTTTTCAAGCTGTTCTCTGGAACTTAATGCATAGATTCATGTGTCGCTTGGATGAGTCTGTGAATAGCATCATCGTCAGTATAAATAACCCTGTCAAAAGTTGTACTAGATACTCCTCTAGCCTTAGAAGACATTGGCTTAAAAGCCTTTATTTATAACTGTCACAAATGCCTGTCTAACATTTTTTTATTGTATTGTGTTTTGTATGTTTCTCTATGGACCCTGAGTCTGCAATAAAGGCATTCATTCATTCTCTCTTGGAAATCATGTGTCTTTACAGTTTGTGCGTCTCAGCCGGTCAAATGGAGAGCTGGGGAAATGGAGGGGCTGGTTTGGACAAGTCGATGGAGGAATCTGAGGAGTACAGGTTGCTCGAGGCCTACTGCGACAGGAGGAGACAACAGAGGTTTCGGATAATGCATGAAGGTCTGCAGGATCATGCTCGGTTCTCAGGAAAGCCCATGAGACATGGGCAACCCATTATCCAGATAGGGATGGGGATGGTTGGGAATACAAGTGGAGTTCCTGGTAGGTTATTTCAACAGAAAATGGGACACAATAATGTATTTAAGCGGTAAAAAAAATAAAGCACTATTTAAGTTTTATCTTTGAAATTATTTGCACAGCACCTGTGGACATCTTGGACCAAGGACATCTTGGACCAAGTTCAAAAAAACTGATGATGGCGGCCCGGACGGTTGCCAAGCCAGCCGGACGGTGTGCCGCAGGTTCGACTCCCAAGCCCGACGGCCTTTGCCGCGCGTCACTCCCCATCTCTCTCCCCCTTTCCTGTCCGTCTACTGTTCACTATCAATAAAAGGCATAAAAAGCCCCAAAAACGGGGCACGGTGGCACAGTCGGTAGTGCTGTCGCCTCACAGCTAGAAGGTCCTGGGTTCGATTCCCGCTCGGGACGCTGTAGGTGCTGGCGGCGTGTTTCCTCCTCCGCGCCATCAGTGCCCACACCCGAGGTGGGGTTGGCGAAGGGGCCTTTCTGTGTGGAGTTTGCATGTTCTCCCCGTGTCCCCTAGGGTAGGTACCCTCACAAAAAACATGCAGTAATCCTGGTCTCTAAGCTGCCTCCCCCTGGCCAGCCGGGGCACCTGATGGAGGGGAAAGGAACTGGTTGGAATAACGTGTTCCTTCCACGTGCTACGTCCAACCAGGGAAACTCCCCCCTGTCAGGTGTAAAAAAGCAACTTGGACACTCAGGCATGAAGGAAGCATGAGTTCAAGTCCGTTGCTCTCCCCATGTCCCCCATATATGGGGACTAGGTTGGCGGAGGGTGTGTAGAGCCCAGGATCACATTAGATAATTGACACAGGGGTGAAAAATGGGTTACAAAATCGTGGGATAAAAAAAATATAAAATAAAAAAAGCCCCAAAAACAGTGTGTGAACAACAACCTGTTGTGTTACTGTATATTTATCATGTACTGTACATTAATGTTGCAGCTGAAGGTTTGTTTCTGTGTATTTCTGTTTATACGTCTGTAGGCAGCACCCTCCCGGTTCACAGAATAACGGCACACCTGGTTCAGATTGCTGATAGTGCACTTCTTCATGAAGACGACGACCTGGAGTCAGATGGAACAGATGATGGTGGGTATCACTCGCATAGGGCAGTGTTTCCACCCGTTTCGACTGTTATCAATAGACAAGACCGCAGTGATCACTTAGGATCAGTACGATTGTTTTCAACGAGTATGGGCATGCTCTGCCGACTGATTAAAAAAAAACGAGGACCGCGAGGCGACATGTTTGCGGTTAAGTTTAGGGGAGGGTATGAGGAGGCTTGTCGTTTTCAGTAGGCAGTAGACCAAAACGACAGGATTAAGGTTGGCGAACATGCGTTAATATTAGGACCGCGCTGCGACATGCTTGCGGTTAAGTTTAGGGGAGGGTATGAGGAGGCTTGTCGTTTTCAGTAGGCTCCCAGCATGTCCAGTAGACCTGAGTAGACCGATAAGATCGGTTAACGTGTCATCAACGCCAATCGCAGCCAGTAGGCTCCAGACTACATGCAGTAGGTCCGATCGGCTAGATAAGATAAGTAACCTACTGGGAATTATCGGTTGATTTTCGGTCGAAACGGCTCGTGTTTCCCAACCTTTTTTGTCCCAGGGCACATTTTTCATAGCCAAATCTCGGGGCACACCTAGATATACGGTGTATATATATAGGCCTACATACGTGCGTGCGTGCGTGCGTGCGTGCGTGTGGTAAAACTTCTTTGATACCAAACCCATTCAACTTTTGATTTCACCTTTCCAGAGTAAAACTTCTTTGATACTCAACCCAATATACTTTTAAAAACACACATGACAGCACTCGAACTCGCATAGGTTCCCTATGCCATAGGGAACCACAACATTATGCAGTGACAGTGAAAATCCGGCTTTAGGATCAAAATCCTCCTGACTCACAGTTTGTAAGAATTAGCGCCACTTTCATCATTAGGTACAGGAAGTATAGGCTATAAACAAAGTCATCCTGGTGACCGTACTGACAAAACTGTCGCATTGACCCATTTCTACGTTGAAAATACATCATTTTTGTCCAATGACGAAAGAGTTGTGTAATACAATTATGCTTATTATTACGTGTAAACAAGTGCGTGACCCGCTATTATCTTTCAAGCTCTTTAGGGCAGAATTTTTGTTCTGTATCATTAATTCTAGAAAACCTGAGTAATCGATTTTACATTTTCACATTCGCTTTGTGGTATTGAGCGGTATAACTTAACCCATTCTGGGCGGGAACCCCTTTTGGTGTTCCAAGCATTATGTTACACTTTAGCTATTGAAAAATAGCAGATCTACAAGCTCATAGCGTGCTACGAGCTTGTAGGTCTGCTATTTTTGAAAAATCGTGAAAAATGTTTGAGAATGACAAAAAGGATTTAGGGATACCGTGTGTGCGTGTGTGTGCGTGCGTGCGCGCGTGCGTGCGTGCGCGTGCGTGTGCGTGCGTGTGTGCGTAAAATGTAGGCAGGCATAGTAGTCCGGCAGCCAGGGTTGTGGAGTGGGAAATTTGGTATATAGTCTTTTTTTATTGGCCTAAATATTGTCTTGTATAATAGCAAACGTATCCATCCACTAGAGGGAGCCTGAAGGCCAACATGAAAAGCTATGAGCCATGCAGTTCATAACTGCATGGCTCATAGCTTTTCATCGTGAATACACTAGATAGATTCTAGTGTATACTATGCACACCTGCGTTGCCTTGTTGAAGTTTAGACACCTGTGATATTGGATATTACAGTATGTGATTGCTGTGCATTTGTTCTGCAGATGTCGTTAAAGAACTTGTGGAGTTGCTTAAGAAACATGGAGATGAGCTGGATGAGAAGGTAGGGGTGTGTGTGTGTGTGTGTGTGTGTGGGTGGGTGGGTGGTGTGTGTGTGGCTGAAATCCCGTTAAGAGGGCACTTTTGGACAAAAATAGCTGATCTACAAGCTCTCAACACATCACACTGCGACGCGTTGAGAGCTTGTAGATCAGCTATTTTCGCAAAATGCTGCGTTCAAGTTCAGGAGACTGAATGCCGCCTTCTGGTATGGCATGGAAAGGAGCTGTGTGTGTGTGTGTGTGTATGTGTGTGTGCTTATCTGGCATACACACAAGGGCATGCCCACTCACATGCAGTGGGCGTGCTTGTGTGTGTGTGTGTGTGTGTAATTGTGTATGCAAAAAACCTCAAGATGGCAATGTGAACAACCACCACCTCTTTGTGTTAATTAAGGGATGGGCCATATGCTTCCCTACATGTCTTAACTGTCCCCTAACTGTCCATCCACATGCATTTCCTGTCACTGTCTGTACAATACTTCATGTCTCTTCATGGCAGATCAAGAAGGACAAGACTTTGCAGCAAAAGATCCAGAAGTCCCTCAGCTACGGCCTGTTTGAGAAGGTGACCACCGCCATCCTGGAGAGCCTGGTGGCCCCCAGGGGGGGCTGTGCCCCAGCCGCCGTGCCCTGCTACAAGCAGCAGATCGCCTGGGCCTGCGAGGTGACCCACAGGCTGTCGGCGGTGGACTGCATTCCCAGGAGGAGAGCGCTCGTCTTCGGGACACAGTACATCCAACAGCACCTCTCCGCCTGGGTCCAGCAGCAAGGAGGCTGGGTGAGCCTTGAGATCATCATGTCACATCAACTTGTTTTCGTATTCAGATCTTAAGTTTTTCATATGTCCGAGAAAACCCCCCCCCGAATACAACAGAGACCAACTTAACTAGGGGTGTGGTGTCTCTTCTGTAGTTCCAAGGCACACTTGAAAAAATGACATTTGAGGGAAAAGAGCATATACATTTCAGCTGTTTGTTACAGGCGTTTTTATAAGCTTTAATCCTTAATGACTGTTTTGACCAAAGATTCACTGGTGGTAGGTGATATTATACCATTACCATTACACTCCTCTGAAACAGGTTGATGACTACAAGTATTTGGGTTCATATATATCTTCTTCCCAAAAGGACTTTCAAACTAGGAAGGGTATGGCCTGGTCAGCCTACAATGACATGCATAAGATCTGGTCATCCCAGATGTTAAAAGTAAAAATATTTAGGACGACCGTTGAGCCGATTCTACTCTATGGCTCCGAGACATGGACACTTTCAAAGAAACTAGAGAAACGGTTGGATGGCACTTACACCCGCCTTCTAATGAGAGCGCAAAATCCTTCCCCGTGTTTCTTCACTAGTCCGATCCAGAAGAACACAGTTTGCCGGCCACTGCTACAGAGCTGACAATGAGGTTATATCTTCCCTTCTTCTCTGGAGTCCTGCCTCAAAGCAGACCAGAGGTAGAAAACTGTCGTTCCCTGATGTCATCGCTAGGGACACAGGCATCAGTAAGCAGGAACTGGGGATGGCAATGAAGGACCGGGAAGTCTGGCGTAATATTGTGAAATCCACGATTTCGACCGCGGTCGAAAAATGATGACCGTACAGGCCAGGGCATTAGATGAAATGATGGGGTTTCCCCGTGGGAGGTCGTCAAAAGGGGGATGAGTGTAGCAGAGTGGCTCAGAGCCTCTGCCTGATGGCCTCAACAGTCTAATATCTCCCCCGGTCCAGAGGGATATCCCTTTGGTCAAGTGGTTTCAGATGTTGGACTTTCACGCGGGAGACCCGAGTTTGAATCCCGGGCGTTACACATACGACAGGGTATTTCCTGCCACACCATATTATTCTCCTCACATCAGTAGTACAATTAAATGGGATTTAGGTTGAAAGTCATTGACGTTTCCCTTTAATTTAGTCACTCATTGAAAAGCAGATCTACAAGCTCACAACGCTTCACATTGTGACACAAGCTCTACTGTAGCCACTAGCTAGCCTTATTTTTTGTACAACTCCTTATAGGATCATTGCATACCTTGGAAGAATACATCACAATTTTGAAGTGATTCTTTAACCCATTTTGGGCGGGAACCCCTTTTGGTGTTAGCATTATGTTATGCTTTAGCTATTGAAAAATAGCAGATCTACAAGCTCATAGCGCGGCACCGAGTGCCGCGCTATGAACTTGTAGGTCTGCTATTTTTGAAAAATCGAAGAACGACTGACATAGAAACACAGCTTTTTCAGAAAACTGTCATTTTCAAACAGACATTTTTAGAATCTGATCTCAGGTCAAAATGGGTAAATACATTTCTTTCACATAAAAAAACCTACCTGTGTGTGTGTGTGTGTGTGTGTGTGTGTGTGTGTGTGTGTGTGTGTGTGTGTGTGTGTGTGTGTGTGTGTGTGTGTGTGTGTGTGTGTGTGTGTGTGTGTGTGTGTGTGTGTGTGTGTGTGTGTGTGTGTGTGTGTGTGTGTGTGTGTGTGTGTGTGTGCACCCCGATAAGACAATTCTGAATGTCATTTTCTGTGTCTCGTCTAGGATTCTGCGTTTGAAGATGTTGATTAAAACAGCTGGGCATTCCAGACATTCTGAAGAGGCTGAACATTATTCCAACAGACTCAAATGATGGTACTATAAAACATTTCAAAATGACTGCAATGTAATGTTTGAATGTAATGTAATGAATGTAATGAGCTGTTTTTAATGTGCACCATCTCCACAATAAGTTCAGGTCATGTCTGTGGCTTTCAGTTGCTTTCACAACCAGACTCAATTTGACTCACTTCACTTTGTGAGGTCGGAACACAGAATATTAAAGATGGAGTGCCACAATTTTATTTTTCCAGTCTGAGGTGACACACCCTGGAGTCGTTTTTAAGTGCAATGATGTATTCCCTTTGTATTTAGGGTTTCTTCCTGGAGGCTGAACCCTTGACAGTCAAACGGGCCAATGAAATAAACAGTAATATAGTGACATCACATTATCAGCCCCTCCCCAAACCCCTGCCCACATAAAACAACATTTTAACAAATACTGTACACTTTTTTGAAAAAAATATACCTCCTTATATAACAATAAGACCTGATCATGTTATAGGGTGGGAAACAATCACGGCACTCCATCTTTAAATAACATTAAAAAAAATGATAAACAGTTCTATAAATTATGTGCTCAAATAGGAGAAAACTGCTGCTCTATAGTATAATAAATGTATAGAAGACATTTAAAAGCGGAAGTCAATCTATGAGGGGTCTGATATTATGCATCGTTTAGGCCGCTTTAGGGCATCCAAAGCAATAAGCAATCACTGGGTGCCCCAGCAAAGTATGTGGATTCAGTAGTGTTATCACTATTTATATCTCTGTACATTATGTTCTTTCCCCTCTATTTTTTACATTTTTCTGTCATATGGACAATAGTATGGTTGTACTAATGACAATAAACAAAAAAAGCTGAAAATATCAGTGCGTTTGTTGCAAAAATGTGTTTTCTTTAACATTCTGGGCGGGAACCCCCTTTGGTGTTTTAAGCATTATGTTATGCTTTAGCTATTGGAAAATAGCAGATCTACAAGCTCATAGCGCGGCACCGAGTGCCGCGCTATGAACTTGTAGGTCTGCTATTTTTGAAAAATCGTGAAAATGTGCCTGAAACCTTTGAAATATATATTCTTTCAGAGTGAACGTTTTTAACTCAAATCTTCTGGGGCGGGTCCATGGAACAACATATTTTCAGATGGGGGTCAGGCGGCCAAATACAGATAATTCTGGGGGTTCTTGACATGAAAAAGGTTGAGTAACACTGACATAGAAACATAGGTTTTTCAGAAAACTTTTAGGATTTAGAAGACATTTTTTAAGAATCGTTCTCAGGTGTAAATGGGTTAAGAACAAAGTATATACATTTTGTTTAATGATTGCGTCACTTACAGTACACTGCATTTCCAACCCCTCCGACTAAAGCAGAGTGAACAGGATCACTACAGGAGTAATACCCAATTTAACTGAGACTCGCTTTTGGTTCTTTACCACTTTGTGAAGTAAAGTACCGATGATTTTATATACTAAAATATATATTTGAAGCTATTTTGTTTAAGTTCTCTTTATGCTATTTATCTGCGCACTAGTGTACAGTACAAGCCGTTTATTCTCTTACATGCATGTACACACAAATTACAGAAACCTATTAACAGACTATACTGTAGATGCTACCGTTATGGAATTATTCTACACAAAAGCATGGTTTAGAAATGATACTGATTAAAACCCATTTTGGGGCGGGAACCCCTTTTGGTGTTATGCTTATGTTATGCTTTAGCTATTGAAAAATAGCAGATCTACAAGCTCATAGCGCGCCACCGAGTGGCGCGCTACGAGCTTGTAGGTCTGCTATTTTTGAAAAATCGAAGAACGACTGACATAGAAACATAGCTTTTTCAGAAAACTGTCAGGATGTAGAAGACATTTTTAGAATCTGATCTCAGGTCAAAATGGGTTTTAACTACTGGAACTCATATTAGGATATAACAATTAAAGCCTTCGCCCATAAATACACTTCATATGCCCAGGTACGTGTTCATTTTTCCAAGGGCATCGCATACAGTGGTCAGGTCACTGCGGAGGTCCTGGACCACGTTCTCGATGCTCCGGGTGTCTTTGAGCAGGTCGATGCTTTGAGTGTAGGGGTTGTAATACACGGAGAAAGGCCTCTTGATGCTCTTGGCAAACTCCCTGTCAGAGAGGGAGGGAGGGTCAAGTTCAAGGAGGCATGTAAAAACCATACACAAAAGTGGTTGACAAGTATTCAAGGACCTGGATGATTGATATTTGAGATTGTGTTGGAAGAGAATGCATAACACTATTGTAATGTTTTCTTTTCAAAATTAGATATACTAGCCCTTACCCGTTGAGATATTGCCCCCCCCCCCTTGTGGCCGTGGGGGGTACTGCGCCCTGGGTGCGTTTTCGCATTTTTTTATTCACTAATAAATTCATTATTAATTTATAATTTGTTAAATTGGAAAAAGGGCTTCGTTAAGACCTCCATATTATTATGGTCAATGCCTGTGTAAAAAGTGGGAGCGATTGGTGCAGGCGGTGAGGAGATACGGCGGTGTTTCTGACAGACATTTAGACATTCAGACAGACATTGACTGAATTATAGTATGATGATGATGATGATGATGATATGATGATACTAATAAATCAATGACTAACAAGTGTTTAAAATACGGTACTTGATGGTACCCGAAGATTACAAGAATACTAACTAAAGGACGATTGAAAATCTGGCAACACCTAGAGACCGATATTTCCAAACTGACATCTACATCTGTTGTTTAACACCTTAGAAGCCCGGAACTATTTAATCCATTTCATCCAGGGTGCCCATCATTTGTAGCGCACGGACCACTTTTACCGGCACACCGGAAGCTGGTGTGCATGTCTGTCAGCTAACAATAGCCACACCACTCTAGAGTCGATCGACAACAACGGGAGGTAATAATAAATCTATCGCGACTAGCGACTGGACCGCTGAGCGCCGTCTAACACAGGATCTTTTTTTCAGAATTAGACGGGATGATTTAGATCGATTTGACTGAGAGAAATAAGGGACAGAGCTGAAATCGACATGTAAATAATGAAATAAATGCTTAAACGTGTAGCTAGGTGTAAATAATGTTAGAGACCACAGAAGTGAACCTTTCAAGCCTGTTTTCTCAACTCGCTGTTTTCTGCAAGGCATTACTCTATAAGCCATATCTCAAACTGGTGGGTCAAACTGAACAACCAACATATCAATTTGAAGCTATCATTCCCTGCTTTCATATGACATGAATAAAACGAAAATTCAAAAAATTCCAATGGCAGTCCCTCAGTCAAATGTGGCCACATATGTATGTATGTATGTATGTATGTATGTAATGTATGTTACCGCATCCTCTCCTTGGCCTCCTCAAAGCTCTCTGAGACAAAGTAGACATCTTGGAAGGTCGTGATGAGACACTCCTGGTAGCAGGTCGTCCGAGGGTCAAACGTCTTCACACAAGCTTTATCAGACAAGGCATGCTGGGAGAATGGAGGGGTCACAAATTAAGACGTCATGAAGTCAAAGCAACCGATTCTCTTTGAACGACATGAACCGTTGTTTGACATTTGGGTCCGATGTCAATCATGATTTTGGAGTCTAATCCCACCGATTACTGATGTGTTGGTCAGAAAGTGCAACATCAATTCTATTCAATTTGAAAACCTTAGATAAATAAATAAATGGATTCTGATCTACCAGCTAGTAGCCTTCAATGGATACCAACAGGTTCCCAAGCGATGTGGGGAATAGGTCAGGAGCCTATGGGCTCCATTTTCGTCACCGCTAAACCCTTATCCCTAAACTTCTTTGCCTTTTTTTTTAACTATTTTGCAAAACATTTTTGAATAGTTAAAATGGCCAGTCTACAAGCTCACAACGTGTCAATGTAGATTGTCTAGTTGAACTATTCAAAAATGTTTTTCAATATCGTAAAAAAGGGTGAAGAAGTTTAGGGATATGGGGTTTAGCGGTGATGAAAATGGAGCCCTACAGCTCCTGCTTCCACAGCGTGAGGCAGCTTGATGTACAATAATAATAATAATGGATTTTTATTTATAACGCACTTTATATTCGTCAGAATCTCAAAGTGCTACAGCAAATGAATAAAAGCAAAAGAAACAACACACCATTAAAAACATCTAATAGAACAGGAACATTTAAAACATAAGGGCAAGGCTATAAAAATGCTTTGGTAAAAAGGAAAAGTTTTTAGTCCTCTCTTAAAAGTGTCGACCGACTGTGGGGCTCTCAGGTGGGCGGGGAGAGCGTTCCACAGTTCGGGGAGACGGAGCAGAAGGCCCGGTCACCCATGGTGTGTAGGTTACGCCAGGGCTCCACCGGACGCGTTGCGTCTCCGTCGCGTGCGTCAAAAAACGCACCGGTTCAATTCTAATGCACGCGTCGCGTCTCCGTCAACGCAACGCAACGCGGGCAGTGGAGCCACCCTTCATTGATTAAAAAGGGAACATTCCCTGACGGTGACGGAGACGCGACACTGACGCGCCCGGTGGAGCCCCGGTGTTACGGCCGGGAATGTTCCCTTTTTAATCAATGAAGGGTGGCTCCACTGCCCGCGTTGCGTTGCGTTGACGGAGACGCGACGCGTGCATTAAAATTGAACCGGTGCGTTTTTTGACGCACGCGACGGAGACGCAACGCGTCCGGTGGAGCCCTGGCGTTAGTCTTTATGGGTTTGAGGAGGTTGATGTTTGATGAGCGGGTTGAGGATTTAAGGGTGACAAGGATTTAAGGGGGGGGCGTTTCCGTGGATGCACTGGTGGGTTAGCAGGGAAATACAAGTACACCCCTGGACATGACACTAGTATGTCGCAGGAGCCTAATAGTCTTACAGTAGTACAACTCTGACCTGACTCTGCCAGATTGCGGCAGTATTGAGTTTACAAGTTCCCTCCTCCTGCCTGCATCTGGGCTCTCTCAAGCAGAAACGATGAACCGGATGCAGCGGGACAAACATTTGATATCTCCATAATAATTTCGTGTTGTGGTCTTGTTAGGTTGTGTTTACATTTGCGCTGTGGCAGTGCTTCAATATGTCACGAGTCTCGCGTTGATCCCGCCTCTAGCGGCCGCATACAGCCGCATATCGCTCCGGCCAGAATTGGTTCGGAGTGCGTCGTCTCTGCCCGAGAGAGACCAGACTCTCCCTTCTGGCAGAATGCAAATGTTTTCCAGCAGGGGGAGTGGTTCCACCAGGCTAGTATGACTCGCCCGGGGACTGAACCCTGACCTCCCAGCTTCAGGGCAGACACCACAAGGCCACTGAGCTGGTGCTGTGACTCTGTGAGCTTGTTTAGAAAATGTATGAATACTTTTGAAAAATCTGTCACTACACAAACATTTTTAGGGACGCCAGGTTGAAAGTGGTTAAAGTGCGAAGTGCGAAAGTGGTTAAAGTGCGAATCAGGACACATATTGCCGATAAAAAAAACAGAACAGCACTCCATGAGAAATTACACTGATGTTTGATATGAGGTATAAGTAACACATGCAAGTGTGTGTGTGGGCTGCATTACCCTCAGTTCTCCAATAGAGGACAGCAAACCTGCCCCATAAGCTCTCAGCTGGCCGTCTTGTTTGCAAAGCCCAAACTCAATGGTGAAGAAATAGCACTGTGGAAAATATAGAATACTCTGTCACTTGGTTGAATGTGTGTTGGTTAGATGATAACATCACACACCCTGAGTGACCATGAGTTTACATCAACCTGTGAAAGGAGGGAATATACTTATGGAACTGGACTTTAAGGCACAGCGACAACAACCATGTATCTTTACAATAAAAAAATAATACATGCTTTAAAACCCATTCTGGGCGGGAACCCTTTTTGGTGTGTTAAGCATTATGTTGTACTTTAGCTCTATTGAAAAATAGCAGATCTACAAGCTCATAGCGCGGCACCGAGTGCCGCGCTACGAGCTTGTAGATCTGCTATTTTTTAAAGATCGTGAATATGTGGTGCAAATCTTTGAATATATATTCTTTCAGAGCCAAAGTTTTTAACTCAAATCTTTGCTTCTGGGGGGGTCCCTGGAACAACATATTTTGAGTTGGGGGTCGGCCAGTTGGGGGTCGGCCAATTACATATAATCTTGGGGGTCCTTGACATGAAAATGTTAGAAGACATTTGTAGAATCGTTCCCAGGTCAAAATGGGTTAATAAAACAAATGAAAAGTATCAATACAGTTGCATATATTTAGATATATATCAGGAATAAAAAAGCAAAAAAAAAAAAGAAGAAGAATCAAATAGCATCCATACTGTTGCCAGTTTCTGTACATCCTCATCTGATGATCCTAGAGATGCCAGGCCGATTTCCTGGGAAAACTGGGCAAACTTTGGATCGGCCAGGAGAGGAACGTGGCCCAGCAGCTCATGACAGGTATCCCTGTACAGTCCAGATCAAAAAGATCAACACACATGCGTGAGCTTGCAGAGACGGACGGGCACACATATAGGCCTGACTCACACCTTCACAACAGATTGATGTATAGCTGATGCATGAAACTTGTTTACTGATGCAAGCTCGCAATGCATTTCCAATGGAAGTCACATGGTTTGACACAGCATTTTTGTTGTATGAGGGGGAGGGGGGCAGTCGAAACACAGCCGAAAGCCGTACAACACAAATGTTGTGTCAAACCATGTGACTTCCATTGGAAATGCATTGCGAGCTTGCATCAGTAAACAAGTCTCATGCATCTAGCATCCAACAATGTTGTATGCTAGATGCGAAGGTGTGAGTCAGGCCATAGGCCTCACTCACACGTAAGACACACGCAAGACACACTTGTGTTCTGTGTGTCATGGCCGCGTCAACGCATTTCCAATGGGAGTCACATGGTTGGAAACGCATTTCCAATGGGAGTCACATGGTTGGAAACGCATTTCCAATGGGAGTCACATGGTTGGAAGACACAACCTTGTTGCATGGCTGTCTTAATAAATGACTGCTTGTAAATTGCTGTTTTTTTTATTCATGATGTATCTATGTATACTA
This sequence comes from Electrona antarctica, assembly GCF_951216825.1. Taxonomy (NCBI): domain Eukaryota; kingdom Metazoa; phylum Chordata; class Actinopteri; order Myctophiformes; family Myctophidae; genus Electrona; species Electrona antarctica. The sequence goes on from NC_136810.1 coordinate 55,570,786, forward strand.
TGTTATCCTAGTATAATTGTATTGCTTTTGTGATATAATGAATAAAAACAATTGAGAACACACAACAAATAAAGGTTTTTTTATGCAGTGGTACAGTGGCAAAGGCGGTAGAAGACTCACGGTTCAGGTGTGTAGAGAGGGTCGGTGCTGTGGCGGACATACTGAGTGCAGTTAAATACTCGGTAGGCCAGACCAGCCAGGAAGTCTCTGGGGGACAGATACCCTGCTACAGGACGCACCGTGAACCCTGACCTCTCTGAAACAAACGGTAACACCGCAGTAATGACTATAGACCAGGGTTGGGCAACTTTGACGATGGAGAGGAGGGCCACACTCGCTCCAGAGGGGCCACATATATGCATTGCATATTTCTGTTGTAGCCGACCTACAAGCTCAAAACGCATCGCACTGCGACACGTTTTGAGCTTGTAGGTCGGCTATTTTTTGCTATATTTGAATTGAAATCCTTTTTATTTCAAATGCATTTAGTTATACTTATGTTAACTTTATGAACTTACCGGTAAATGCACATACATTGGACATAAAAAAAAGACAATACAAGTTTAATACTATAGTCATTCAGCTACTAATACAGACTGAACTAATTAAAGTGGGTCATGTTTGAATGTTTGGAACTGTATAACAGCTGAAATCATAAATAAAAAGTATAAAAGTTAAAGGTTTGTCTTGGATCTACCATCTATTCAGATCAGGGACGTGCACACATAGATATCAAAGGGGGCTTCAGCCCCTGCCCTTTTACCCGTCTGTAAAACAACTGCCCTTTCCAGACCACGAATGCAGCATTTACTATATGGTGGAAGAAATGCAAATGCCCTCCTCTCCTTTCCATGCCATACCGGAAGGCAGCATTCAGGAGAATAGTTTTTTTTTCTCCGAAGTCTCCTGAACTAGTTTGTTTCGAAATCCATGTCGATCTCCAGTAGATAAAGAGTGCTGGGTTGCGCCCCGAAAATAGCTGATCTACAAGCTCTCAACGCGTCGCAGCGCGGCGCGTTGCGAGCTTGTAGATCTGCTATTTTGGGGCCAAAAGTGCCCTCTTATGGGATTTCAGCCCCCTGCCTCTCTAACACTCTCCACACGTGCCTGATTCAGATCCTAACTTATGAAATCACTATATCTACGACATGGAGGGAGGGCTGTTATACTGTAGTCTGTGAACTACAGTTCACAGGGCTGTTATACTGTAGTCTGAACTACAGTTCCCAGGGCTGTTATACTGTAGTCTGAACTACAGTTAACAGGGCTGTTATACTGTAGTCTGTGAACTACAGTTCACAGGGCTGTTATACTGTAGTCTGTGAACTGCAGTTCACAGGGCTGTTATACTGTAGTCTGAACTACAGTTCACAGGGCTGTTATACTGTAGTCTGAACTACAGTTCACAGGGCTGTTATACTGTAGTCTGTGAACTACAGTTCACAGGGCTGTTATACTGTAGTCTGTGAACTGCAGTTCACAGGGCTGTTATACTGTAGTCTGTGTGAACTACAGTTCACAGGGCTGTTATACTGTAGTCTGTGAACTACAGTTCACAGGACTGTTATACTGTGGTCTGTGAACTACAGTTCCCAGGGCTGTTATACTGTAGTCTGAACTACAGTTCCCAGGGCTGTTATACTGTAGTCTGAACTACAGTTCCCAGGGCTGTTATACTGTAGTCTGAACTACAGTTCCCAGGGCTGTTATACTGTAGTCTGAACTACAGTTCACAGGGCTGTTATACTGTAGTCTGTGAACTACAGTTCACAGGGCTGTTATACTGTAGTCTGTGTGAACTACAGTTCACAGGGCTGTTATACTGTAGTCTGTGAACTACAGTTCACAGGGCTGTTATACTGTAGTCTGTGAACTACAGTTCACAGGGCTGTTATACTGTGGTCTGTGAACTACAGTTCACAGGGCTGTTATACTGTAGTCTGTGAACTACAGTTCACAGGGCTGTTATACTGTAGTCTGAACTACAGTTCCCAGGGCTGTTATACTGTAGTCTGAACTACAGTTCCCAGGGCTGTTATACTGTAGTCTGAACTACAGTTCCCAGGGCTGTTATACTGTAGTCTGAACTACAGTTCACAGGGCTGTTATACTGTAGTCTGTGAACTACAGTTCACAGGGCTGTTATACTGTGGTCTGTGTGAACTACAGTTCACAGGGCTGTTATACTGTAGTCTGTGAACTACAGTTCACAGGGCTGTTATACTGTAGTCTGAACTACAGTTCCCAGGGCTGTTATACTGTAGTCTGAACTACAGTTCCCAGGGCTGTTATACTGTAGTCTGAACTACAGTTCACAGGGCTGTTATACTGTAGTCTGTGAACTACAGTTCACAGGGCTGTTATACTGTGGTCTGTGTGAACTACAGTTCACAGGGCTGTTATACTGTAGTCTGTGAACTACAGTTCCCAGGGCTGTTATACTGTAGTCTGTGAACTACAGTTCCCAGGGCTGTTATACTGTAGTCTGAACTACAGTTCACATGGCTGTTATACTGTAGTCTGTGAACTACAGTTCACAGGGCTGTTATACTGTAGTCTAGTGTGAACTACAGTTCACAGGGCTGTTATACTGTAGTCTAGTGTGAACTACAGTTCACAGGGCTGTTATACTGTAGTCTAGTGTGAACTACAGTTCACAGGGCTGTTATACTGTAGTCTGTGAACTACAGTTCACAGGGCTGTTATACTGTAGTCTGTGAACTACAGTTCACAGGGCTGTTATACTGTAGTCTAGTGTGAACTACAGTTCACAGGGCTGTTATACTGTAGTCTAGTGTGAACTACAGTTAACAGGGCTGTTATACTGTAGTCTGTGTGAACTACAGTTCCCAGGGCTGTTATACTGTAGTCTAGTGTGAACGGCACCTCGAAGAAACAAAGACACGTCTTCCAGCTGAGGGATGTTGTCCTCGCGGTAGCCGCACAGCTTGGTGAGGAGGGGCAGGTTCTGGAGATACTCTCGACAGGCGTGGGTGGGGTACAGCTTGGTCAGCTCCCTGAAGACCACGCCCCACGTCCTGGTCTCCTCCGGGGTGTACTCCGCACGGGGAATGGGCTGTCCACTGGCATGGCAAGAAGAGAGCGCCACACTGTGGTTATTATATATGCTCTCAAGTCCAACTATGATTGTGTCAGTTAATACAGCCGTTAAGAAAGAGACTACTAGGCCTATAGTGTTCTGTGAAAATGTTGCTTCAATTATATGGTCTGAAAAGTTGACATGGTTAGTTCTGTCTTTTATTATTATTATTATTATTATTATTATTATTTATTTTCCATAATGGTCCCTTTTTACAGCAGCCATTTTGGTAAACAAAAGGTAAACAAAGCTGAAGTTGTTATGATATAAAGTTATAAAGTTGTTATGATATATTTTAGGCTTGATGTGCTTTGCCGGACTGGTGTGATCTAAATGAAATACACCACAATGCATTTTATTCATCAAAATGTCTACTGTGAAAATGGACCATTGGGCCAGGGGTTCTCAACCTGGGGGTCGCGACCCCTCGGGGGGGTCCCGGAATTATTTTGGGGGGTGCCCAAATTATTTTCAATAAATAAATCAAAAGATTCGTATTTCTTTTTTGCAACTGAATGGCTGGAAAATGAAACTTTAGACTAGAGTTTACGTAGTACACATATAGTGCATGCATAAACTTTCCTTAATGATTATATCTGGTTTCAGTATGTATTTATGATATATTGCATTCAATTTGTATTGGGGTGTACACACACATGTACGGTGCTACACACACATCATTCCACAATGACATGCAGGTAAATGCTTACAATTTGTAATTCATGGCCACTTCCACAAAGTATTTCCTGCGCTGGCGATAAACGTCATCTTTAAAACCCTGGCAGGAAGAATTCAAGTCAGTTAATGTGTCTCAAGCAACATTAATAGCAACCAGTATGTAAAGTTGTTCTCTGAATAACTGTTAGGGGGTGCAATATTTCATCAGATTGGTTGATTTTATTGATTAAATTGAATAATTGATTTTCATATTACAGAACATAGCAGATCTACAAGCTCACAATGCATCACCACAGAGTTATAAAGGACAGAGGGCGGACGAGGAGCGACAGCCCCACCCCTGCTTCTTTTTTAGATTTTATTTTTTGCTTCTCTGCCTTTATTGATAGTTTAAAGTGAAGATTGACTGTAGGGAGAGAGAGACGGGAGAGACACGCAGCAAAGGTTGTCATGAACGGGACTCGAACACGCGACACGCTGTCAGGCCAGAACCTATATGTGGCATGCGCCTGGACCACTAGGCCAGCAGGCGCCCTCCCATTTATTAAAATTATCAATGCAAACAATCAGGGGTGTAGCAACACATTCTAGGCCCTGGGACAAGGATTCACTGTGGGGCTCCCCATATAGGCCCTGGGACAAGGATTCACTGTGGGGCTCCCCATATAGGCCCTGGGACAAGGATTCACTGTGGGGCTCCCCATATAGGCCCTGGGACAAGGATTCACTGTGGGGCTCCCCATATAGGCCCTGGGACAACGGTTCACTGTGGGGCTCCCCATATAGGCCCTGGGACAAGGATTCACTGTGGGGCTCCCCATATAGGCCCTGGGACAAGGATTCACTGTGGGGCTCCCCATATAGGCCCTGGGACAACGGTTCACTGTGGGGCTCCCCATATAGGCCCTGGGACAAGGATTCACTGTGGGGCTCCCCATATAGGCCCTGGGAAGAGGATTCACTGTGGGGCTCCCCATATAGGCCCTGGGACAAGGATTCACTGTGGGGCTCCCCATATAGGCCCTGGGACAACGATTCACTGTGGGGCTCCCCATATAGGCCCTGGGACAAGGATTCACTGTGGGGCTCCCCATCTAGTCCCTGGGACAAGGATTCACTGTGGGGCTCCCCATATAGGCCCTGGGACAAGGATTCACTGTGGGGCTCCCCATCTAGGCCCTGGGACAAGGATTCACTGTGGGGCTCCCCATATAGGCCCTGGGACAAGGATTCACTGTGGGGCTCCCCATCTAGGCCCTGGGACAAGGATTCACTGTGGGGCTCCCCATCTAGGCCCTGGGACAAGGATTCACTGTGGGGCTCCCATTTTGGCCCTGGGACAAGGAGTCACTGTGGGGCTCCCCATCCCATAGGCCCTGGGACAAGGATTCACTGTGGGGCTCCCCATCTAGGCCCTGGGACAAGGATTCACTGTGGGGCTCCCCATATAGGCCCTGGGACAATGATTCACTGTGGGGCTCCCCATCTAGGCCCTGGGACAAGGATTCACTGTGGGGCTCCCCATCAGTGTTTTTCAAGGGCCCCGCTTGCTTCCCACCTCGGGCCCCTCCCTTGCTACACCCGTGCGAACAACAGTTAATTAGCCCTTCACTAAATCCCACCCCAAAAAGCGATTGTCCAATGCCAATCCATATAGTTTAGCAACGGTTGCTATGCAGGTCAAGCTTTCTTCGCTGCTAACGTGCCTATTGGACAAGGATGTGTTGGGGAGGGACTTAGTGAAGGGCTAATTTATAGTTTCATCAGAGCAAACCTGATGAAGCAACATTTCAGCCTTGTGATTTTGACATTGACAAGACGAAAGTTTAGCAACTTAAATGATTTCTTAAAAAATAAGTTCCTGTGGAACTCACAGGATGGTCAGCGTCCAGTTCTGTTCCGTACATCAGCACCCTCTTAGAACACTGGTCAAGCTCAGAGATCTTCATGGGGAACCAGGGGACGTCCTCACAATCTGATGCACATTGGAATAGGAGGACTTTAGAAAACACATACACACACATAGAGCGTCACAGTCCCGCCCCCTTTCATGACCACACCAGGCCCAGGAAATAATTCCCAATGCATTTTCCCCATAGACATTTTAAAAAGTATTTATTTAAAGACCTTTTAAAGACCTTTTAAGCGTCTTACAAAGCCAATTCGAGTCGTGACAAATCATGACAACAAACACAGTATGTTGGACCAAACAAATAACTACAAAGAAGAAAAACAACAAAAAAGTGTTTTTTTCTTCTTTCTAATTATTTGTTCGGCCCAAAACATTGTGTTTATTGTCATGATTTGTCACGACAAGAGTTGGCTTTGTCCGCGGCGTAAACGTCTTTAAATAAATACTTTTTGAAAAGTCTATGAGGAAAATGAACAGGGAATTATTTTCCGGGTCTCTCGAGGGGGCGGGACTGCGATGCTCTATACACAACAGAATCCTACTATTACGATTTATAATAATAATAATAATAATAATGAATTTTATTTGTATTGCACTTTTCATTCACAAGGAATCCCAGAGTGCTACATGGTTAAAAACATAATCAATTATAGAAGATTAAAAACAGGTTATTAGAAAAGAAAAAAATAAAGTGCAAAACGACATCGGTCACAACAATTTAACACGAAAAGGCCTTCCGAAATAGGAACGTTTTCAGGCCTGGTATTCCGATTGACTGCATTTGGTTTTCAAAGTTTGCAAGGCCATGTAAGCACCGCTGAACCGATCAGAGTTCAACTTTGCACGCATGCTGTCAGTAGGCCAAGGAAGAACCTCCATTCATTGTTCTGGTATAGTGCCACACATTGTTCTACCTCTTACATTGGAAATGCATTGGGGCGGCCATTAAACATGGACAAGACATAAGACAGCTGTCTCAATAGTGTGAATGAGGCCTGAGGGGCACAGGTCTCCAAACACAGTAGAACACACATTTACATAACTGTTGGTCTATACCTGCCTCTGCTGACCATACGTTGGCAGGTGTGTTGAATGAGATGATGTTGACGTGGTCTTTGAGATGCTGCAGGAGGTCATTGAACTCCTTCTTGCTGCAGTTGCAGTCGGCGTAGATCTCCACCTCGTTGGCGATGCGCTTCGACACCCGAGACTCAATGTGGTTCAAGTTCACGTGCCTCTCCTGCATGTGTGCACCGCCGTGGGATGGAAAGAAAGAGGGGAATTGTGAGAGAGGACGGGGAGAAGACGATAGGGCAGGGCATGAAGGAAAGAGGAGAAGAAGAATAGGAAAAAACACAAAACACATGGCACTCGGGAGGGAGGCGCAGTGGTAAACCACGGATGTTGCGGGTTTGAATCCACCGTGGTGCATCTGGCTTCGTCGGGCGACTATGCGAACACAATTGGACCGTGTTCGTGGGAGGGAAGCGTGGGTGATAACATTCCCCGCCACCAGGGGGCGCCACAAGGCTCAGACCGCCACCATATATATATTTTTTCTTTTTATTATTATTTTTTTTCCTCCATGTTAAAAAAGGCGTTAAAGACGTCCTTGGCAGTGTGGGACATCATGAAAAAGAAGTTAAATAAGTCCTTGGCAGTCATTTTAGTCATGTGTGACAATTTAGGCATTTAGCAGACGCTCTTAATCCAGAGCGATTTACATTAAGCAAGAACAAAAACATGGGAATACATCACACATATAAAAAGCATTTATCAAGAAACATGCGTAAGCTAAGAACGTAGCTAGAACATATCTATATATATGACACTGTACATATAAACTATACATATATACTATACTATGCTGTACATATATACTATGAAGTGCTATGACTACATACAATGCAATTATTGTGCTGTCTACATAACATGCTATAAGTCTGTATCAAATGCTGTCTAAGTCTAAAAAGTGCTGTCTAAGGGGGTAGGGTAAGTGCTATGGGCCATGGTGGAGTCTGAAAAGGTGGGTTTTCAGACTACGGCGGAAGATTGGGAGTGATGCTGCAGTTCTGACTGCAACGGGGAGTGCATTCCACAGTTTTGGAGCCAGAAGGGAGAAGAGTTTGGGACGTGTGGAGCGCTGTCCCGGCGTTTTTAGTGAGGGTACTTCCAGCTTCCCTGCATTGGCTGATCTGAGGGAGGGTTTGTAGGGTTCCAATCATACTTGCAAGATATGGGGGAGCCATACCTCTGGTTGCTTTGAATGCCAGCATCAGGGTTTTGTATTCTGTGTGACAATAGGAGCGTGTGCTCCGACAGGCTGTGGCTGCACCTTGTCAGGAGAGAGCATCGATAAAAGCAAACTCAAATCTCACGACTGAAACAGTGCGCCCAGCCCAAACAATTAACACAATTAATGTAAATTAAAACATGATGTTTTAGTAATATTGTCCCTGCTGTTATTTGAAGAAATCACAGACCGAGGCTTGCTTTTATATGAAATTTCCGAGACCATAGGGTTTTATGGAATATGCTTCTGCACATAATGCTAGTTTGACCACTTGAAATGCTCTAGCAAATGCTAGCATTTCTCCTGTTTAAGCCATTTTGGGCGGGAACCCCTTTTGGTGTTAGCATTATGTTAAGCTTTTTTGAAAAATAGCAGATCTACAAGCTCGTAGCGCGCCACTCGGTGGCGCGCTATGAGCTTGTAGATCTGCTATTTTTGAAAAATCGATTTTTAGAATCTGATCTCAGGTCAAAATGGGTTAAGCATATAATGTGTCTGAGACACATTGAGAGCTTGTAGAATAGGCTACTTTTGGCTAATTCGCTTATATGCTTAAATAGGAGAAATGCTGGCATCTCCAGAATCCTAATGACTGAAATCAGTCGTGGCGACTGAGAACATTAATCCATGAGAGTGTTGGGCAGGAGGAGTCGGACGGAGGCCCTACGTCCTCCCAGTGGGGGCTCCTCACTACGTCCTGGCTCCCAGTGGGGGCTCCTCACTGGCAGCTAGGTGAGACAGTAGGATACATAACAACAACAGCATTGTCAACACAGAAATGTGTGTTTATATGCCATGTCATCTACTACATAATGTGCCACGTCTCTGCGTATGTGTGTGCGTGCGACGTGCGTACGTGTGTGTACGGTTGTAATGCACGTAACTCGAGAACCGTTTGACCCACCGACTTCACAGTCGACACACGCGAGTCGGTCGGACCCACGGTTCTCCAGTACCACCACAAAAGGCTCTGGTCAGGCTCTGACAGTGGGCCTAATGAGGCCAACTCCTTTCACCTGGCTCTGCCAGTGGACCTAATGAGGCCAACTCCTTTCACCTGTCCAAGCACGTACGCAGAGACATGGCGCATTACCCGACCAGAGCCTTTTGTGGTGGTTCTGGAGAACCGTGGGTCCGACCGACTCGATACCTGGCACTGCACTCCCTGTGGGGGTGTGGAACGCGTGTGTCGAATGTGAAGTCGGTGGGTCAAACGGTTCTCGAGTAACGTGCATTACAACCGTACACACACGTACGCACGCACGCACACACGTACGCAGAGACGTGGTACATTATAGTAGAGTAGTAGTAGTAGTAGTATTGAAATGCCTTACTTTTGTACTTATTCAAGATGTAAATTCCAATGTAATATGACTGAATGACTGTATTGTAAACCTTGAATAATGTCAATAATGTTTATTTAAAAAGGAAAGAAGTACTACCTAATGTCAAAATGTGGCTTGCTGACCTTGTGAATACACTGGAGGTACTGTAGAGAGGATTAGATATCTGAAATTAGATCAGACAGATACGTTTGATCTAATATGACAACCTTTTATTCAGCACCTGGCGTTAACGTACATTGTTACCGCTGTTTATTTTTTTGCTTTCCGTTCTGTGTTTTGTTTGCCTCTTTATTAGGGTGGGAGTGATTATTATACTTTTTACTAATTGTTATCATTGTTATTTTTATATGTATGCATATTTGGATACACAATTTCAGTCATTTATAATGTAGTTTACGTTTGTACTGTCCTATACCCACCTGCAGTTACTGTATCCTGTGTTGTTCTGTATGGTGTATACTGTATCCTGTACCATCATTAATAAATGTTGATCAACTTAATGTGAATGGGCTCCTCGTAATATATGGGTACAATGCATTTATTCCATTGCATTGTAGTGACTCGTGACTCGAGTGGACTCGGTGGGGGAGGAGGAGTACCCAGTCCCTTGGTCCGAGACACAAGTCAAATTTAAGGGCGAGACCGACACGAGACCGAGTAAATGAAAATGTGGACTCGAGACCGGACTCGAGACGAGTCGAGGACTCGTCGACTCGAGCACTACAACACCAGTTGCTAACAATTTGGAGACATACATTCACCCACCTGAAACAGCCGGAGGGCTTTGACCAGGCATCCCACCTCGTTCTTCAGAGAGAACACCACAGCTGTCCTCCCTGCATCCTCGTCATTCTCCGACTCCGGCTTCTCATTGATGGGACAGAAAGAGGACCTCCGCGACTGCAGAGCGGGAAATCACAGAAAAAATATTCTAATTAATTTCGCTCCTATGTCACTAAAATGTGGAATGCCCTACCAACAGCCGTTAACCCATTTTGACCTGAGATCATATTCTAAAAATGTCTTCTACCTGTACATCCTGACAGTTTTCTGAAAAAGCTATGTTTCTATGTCAGTCGTTCTTCGATTTTTCAAAAATAGCAGACCTACAAGCTCGTAGCGCGCCACTCGGTGGCGCGCTATGAGCTTGTAGATCTGCTATTTTTCAATAGCTAAAGCATAACATAATGCTAACACCAAAAGGGGTTCCCGCCCAAAATGTGAATCCCTATAGCCTCCATCAAAACGCTCTCAAAGAGCTCCTTTCCTCTGTACAAACGTCTTACGTTACACTTAAAAGTCCACAAATGAACAGTGAACAAGGAAAGACTGCTTTCATCTTTTATGCTCCAGACAAATGGAAGAAAATCCAGGACTCTCTGGACAATCTGGTCTCTAGTCATTTAAAACACTACTTGAGGAAGCAACACATAGCGACTGTAACCGTTTTTTGATGATGTTCTTTTTAATTTTAATATTACTCATCTATATGTTACCTTATGTAAAATTGTGTTATTTGTTGTCGTTTCCTTTTTGTATGTATGATTGTATTCAGGGCGTCTTTGAAAAAGAGAGCCTGCTCTCAAGGGTCTGCCCTGATTAAATTAAGGTTAAAAAAAGGAATAATTTTATATACTGTATTCCCTTTTTTCTAACTGTGTATTTGTAGATTTTTTAATCAATCAATTTATATAAACCAGCATGTCCCTAAGCCTGTAGCTGTAGCACAATGCATGAACAGATTTATCTGTGTTTTTGTTTGATTGAACAGTATTTGATTAACAGTTTGCATGGGGGGAAAAAAGCACAGCGAAGTACAGTTCAATACAAGGTCTGCTAAGAGGAATTATAACCCAAGAAAGAAAGCACTATGGCTTGTTTCCATTGGGGTCCTTCAGATTCAATTCATCTGAATATTTAATGACATGCAATGATACAAATACATGTTGCCGTTTTTTTTTATTTCATAGTCCTCCAAGACTTTAAAAATGACATTTTTCTAAAAGGTCTGCTCTGATTCTTCAAACCAACATTCTTGGATTAACCCAGAGGTCTCATGCAGTGTTGAATCCAATTTCAAACTCAAGTCAAGTCATTCTTTAATTTGGCTTCAGTGTTGTTGTACAATAACTAAGACTTAAGAGATACATTTCTTATTGATATCATGTTATCAATGAATTTCTTTTCCTCTGAGAGAGAGAAAAAAAAAGAAGCAAAAATGCAAAAAGTTCCTAATATTTGTCAAGGGAGATCTCTGGCCAAGAACGAAAAACGGACAGGTAAAAGTTGCAGACAGACCTATGAAGCAAGCAAGATACACATTTCTCCGGCGAAGATATTATTAAACTTCAGCCTTTGTCGCTCTCATAATGGAGGTATTTTCCTTCGTCTTTAAAGTAGAGATGAGATTCAACAGTCTTAGAAGACACAACATGCCCATCAACATTTTGCTGAACCACAGTTTACTCCTAATGATCACACATGGGAACGTTAGGACATTTACAACAGTACATTCCAAGTCTCACCTATTACCTAACAACTGAACCTCAGCCGTTTTTTAAAGGGTTCAGAATTTCTATTGAAACCTTGACCTGACTGTGTGTGGACCCAGACTGTTGGGAAGACCACAATATAGTGTTGATTTTGACACCACATTTTGATCTTATAGTTACTCATAGTCTTTGGAATGAAACTTAATCTAGTTTTAGTCACATTTTAGTCATCTGAAAGTTACTTTCAGTCGACTAAATATTATAAGATTTGAGTCTACTAAATCTACAGTTGATTTAGTAGACTAAAATGTAATGGCTGATTTTACACGCTTTGTAGATCTGTCATTTTCAGCATGCAACCAAGTGTAAAATGACTTCTGTCTTTTACTTACACTGTATCTGTTGTCCACTAGCCCCTTCCAAATAGTCTAGTTTTTGATGATGAAACTGTCATCATATTAGTCTTAGTTTTGGTCATCAGGCTTATTTTTTATCTAGTTTCTATATTCGGCTTTCCTCCGTGTAAAACGGTAGCCGACCAACATTTTGTCATAGATTAAATCAACACTAGCCCATTTTGGGCGGGAACCCCTTTTGGTGTCAGCATTTATGTTATGCTTTAGCTATTGAAAAATAGCAGATCTACAAGCTCATAGCGCGCCACCGAGTGGCGCGCTACGAGCTTGTAGGTCTGCTATTTTTTTTTAAATCGAAGAACGACTGACATAGAAACATAGCTTTTTCAGAAAACTGTCAGGATTTAGGAAGACATTTTTAGAATCTGATCTCAGGTCAAAATGGATTCAATCAACACTAGTACAGTACCAAAAAACCGTTGATGGACAAGAACAAAGAGAAAGAAGTTGGGGAGATATAGCAGCAGGAATATAGAAAGGAAAGAGAGCATGGGTGGGATAGGGTTAATAATTGCTCACCATTTGCCCACCAGTGTGGCGTTGCTTTGGGTGATCGTCGAACATGGCGGAGTCCAGAGACATCCCGCGCCGGGTCCAGTACTTGCTGGAGAACATCATCATGGCGGGCTGCATCTTGGGCACCGGTCCCACATGGCCGACGTCCTGCTTCTTCAGGTGGGACGACGCCATGGGGTACCAGTGGGTGTACGAGTACCAGGGCTCCAGGTTGTCACGCTGTTCAGCCTACACACCCTCACACACTTGTATTAAGATACCGTTAAAGACTTTGCCGGCCCAGCCTTGCAGCCCAGGTTCTGTTTAACCCATTTAGGCCTGACGTCGAAAAAAAAAAAAAAAGAACGTTCGCTCTGAAAGAATATATACATATTCAAAGATTTGTGCCGCATTTTTACGATCTTTAAAAAAATAGCAGACCTACAAGTTCATAGCGCGCCACTCGGTGGCGCGCTATGAGCTTGTAGATCTGCTATTTTTCAATAGCTAAAGCATAACATGATGCTAACACCAAAAGGGGTTTTGGACTGATGTCGATAAAAAAAAGGCTTCTAAATCCTAATAGTTTTCTGAAAAACCCACGTTTCTATGTCAGTTGTGCTCACCCTTTTTTTCATGCCAAGGACCCCCAGAATTATCTCTAATGGGCCACAGACCCCCCCCCCCCCCCCCCCCATCTCAAAATATGTTGTTCCAGGGGACCCCCCCAGAAGCAAATATTTTAGTTAAAAATGTTCGCTCTGAAATATATATTCAAAGATGTGCACCACATTTTCACGACTTTTCAAAAATAGCAGACCTACAAGTTCATAGCGCGCCACTCGGTGGCGCGCTATGAGCTTGTAGATCTGCTATTTTTCAATAGCTAAAGCATAACGTAATGCTTTGAAACACCTAAAGGAGTTCCCGCCCAAAATGGATTAAATAGTGTGACGGAGGAGAGGCGGGTGGGGTGGCGCCCAGTGTTTGTAATGAGGAGGGGGGAGGGGGGGGGGGGGGCACACTGATAAGGCTATGCTGCCGGTGTTTACATGGAAGCTCATATAAACTAGAGATGTCTTTTGATGCCCTGTCTTGTCTCCTCTCCGCCTCCCTGGATTTGATAGAGCTGGGAAGAAGAAGACTGCAAACGTTTCTCTCTCACTGAATGGTTGAACGGTTTCAATTGTACATGTGCCCGTTATAACGATACCTTTCCGACAGATGTTGTGGTACAGAATTAAAAGCAACGAGATTGTTACGTGGACATAGAATTGATTGATTGATTGGGCCGTGGCTCAGCGGTCCAGGCACCTTGGCTGGTAATCCAGTCTGGCAGTGTGCCGCGGGTTCGACTCCCGATCCCGACGGCCTTTACTGCATGTCTTACCCCCATCTCTCTCTCCCCATTTCCTGTCAGCCTACTGTCTGTCCCTCCATATAAAATATAAAATAAAGGCGAAAACCACACAAAAAAAAAACGAAAGCACAAGTCAATACAAAAAACTGCTACTTTTGAGGACGAAACCGAAAAGCACTAGACTTGTTTACATCGGGGTCCTCCATTTTCAATTCATCAGATTCAGAATGATTGACAGGGTATGTCCGGGTACTGCGGGTAGAATGTCTACATCTACACTAAAAGTGTCCAGAACATTAGCCATGTCTAGTTTGTCATCCTGTAAATATTTAGAACAAATTAAATATATATTTAACAGTCAATAACAATGTCATAAGTGTAAAAAACAACGATAGCACTGCTCTAATGCAACATGTTAAAGGACAACTTTGTTTTTTTGTTTTTCAACCAAGATTCATGTTTTAGGTTGTAAAAGATGAGTGTTAAAAAAAATTCATTTGCTGCATTTCGTTTTAACAATTCTAACTACTTTTCACCGAGGGCAGGGGGCATTCGAGCAAGTTGCTAAATATGTCTTTTTTTCTTTTTACAAAATGTTACGGTGATTTCTTTATTATTTACTATAGTCTTACTAGACCCCAGGAAATTATATCTGGCCACAAAATATCACAGGATCTATTGAATGTGATGTGAAAGGGGAGGTGACATACTGACATATGACACAGTATGGCAGACCCCTAGTAGTCACGTTGTTCATTCAGACAATAAATGGATATAAAAGGTTTTTGCTCGACAGACGATATGTGACGGGGGCGCCGGCGGCCTAGCGGTTAAGGCACAACCACATACAGTATAGCCTCTAAAGCAGCCTGACAGCATGTCACAGGTTCGATTCCCGAGCCAGGCGACCTTTGCTGCGTGTCACTCCCCGTCTCTCTCTCCGTGTTTCCTGTCACTGTCCACTACTACTACTACTGTGGCGGTGGCTCAGGGGTAGAGTGGCTGGATGGTAACCTGCAAGGTTGCCAGTTCGAACCCGGGCTCCCCCAGAGTTAGTGTCGAAGTGTCCTTGAGCAAGACACTGAACCCCGAATTGCTCCCGATGTGCTGGTTGGTGCCTTGCATGGTTTCCGCCGCCATCGGTGTGTGAATAGGTGAATGTAATGCACAATCTATGTAAAGCGCCTTGGATAAAAGGTGCTATATACCGAAATGCACCATTTACTACTATCCAAATAAAGGCAGAAAAGCCCCAAAAACAAAAAAGAAAAACGATGTGTGACAGACACTGTTCTGCAGCACTCTTTGCGTGTCAATGGCCAAAATGTTGATCTTGCTTCAGGGCGCTGGCTCTGCCCATTTACTGTAGAACTACACCCACGTTTACGAGTCGAAACTGAACGAATGACAGACATCACGTCCACATAAAGCAGCCTCCATTTTAACCCATTCTGGGCGGGAACCCCTTTTGGTGTTTTAAGCATTATGTTATGCTTTAGCTATCGAAAAATAGCAGCTCTACAAGCTCATAGCGCGGCACCGAGTGCCGCGCTATGAGCTTGTAGGTCTGCTATTTTTTTTAAAATCGTGACAATGTGGCACGAATCTTTGAATATATGCTTTCACAGAGAACGTTTCTAACTAAAATCTTTGCTTCCTTGGAACATATTTTCAGATGAGGGTCGGCGGCCAATTACATAATAATGTTTGGGGTCCTTGACATGAAATAGTTTGAGAACTGTCAGTATTTAGAAGACATTTTGTAGAATCGTCCTCAGGTCTAAACAGGTTAATGAAACCCTAACGGCTGATAAGCCGCAGCTGTGGTTGGTGGGTGCGGCGGGCGGCGTTGCTATCTGCCGTCTACTGTATGCCGCCGAGGCAATTTCCTGCCGCACAGGAAATGAAAGAGCCGGGAGACGGGGGAACGGGAGACGCTGCTTTGTTCCAACTGTGCACCGCCACACATGCGCCGCGAGATTGCAGGCGATAGCTCACTCTGACAGACGGAGGCGTCCATCAGCACCTCAAACACCGCTGCAAATGTCTTCCCCCCCTCAAAGGAATCAGTGAGCAGTGTGTGTGTGTGTGTGTGTGTGTAGACTGGCACAGGAGGTCAAGAAGGTCACGTCTTGACCCACGTCTCTCACAGACTTGAAAGAGGGGCGAAATGCCATTTCGCAGTCGCCTGCCTCCTGTTTGTTTTTTTTAACCCATTTTCGGCGGGAACCCCTTTTGGTGTTTTAAGCGTTACGTTATACTTTAGCTATTGAAAAATAGCAGATCTATAGCTACGAGCTTGTAGCTCTGCTATTTTTGAAAAGTTGTGAAAATGTGGTGCATATCTTTGAACATATATTTCAACGCCAAATTTCAGTCCAAAATGGGTTAAGTGAAATTACGGGGGAAGGGGTGGGTAAATCAATCCCCCCCCCACTCCCATTTGCTCTGCCTGGAAATGCTTTGATAGCTATACACTTTCTTGTGCAATTTACAATTACAATTCAGGCATTTAGCGGATGCTCTTAATCCAGAGCGAATTACAGTAAGCAAGCACACATGGTATACTATACACCATAGAAATACAACCGTCTATACATCAAATACATAGAAATACAACCGTCTAACAGTAGAATATCCTTCTACCCGAATAGACAGGGGGTACACAAGCACATGGCCGTTTATCCGTGCTCCTTCTCCTACCAAACCACACTGTTAGCACACATCTCTCCATGCAAAAAATTAATCTGCACGCTCCCAGAATCCAGCTGCACTACATTGCATCCACGCAACTGTCATATTTACTGTACAAATATTACTTTTGTCACACACAGTTATTGCGCAACATTTCGCTGTGATGCAAATTACATCACAACTTTCTCATTCCCCTTTTCACTGCACACACACACACACACAGGGCACAGCAGCACGGTACAGCACAGTGTACAGTATGGTAAGGCACAGCACAGTCCAGTACGGTACATTATGGTACCGAACCATACAGTACAGAAGAGAAGAGAGCAGAACAGAGGAGAAGGGAGCAGAACAGAGGAGTACAGTACAGTACAGTACAGTACAGTACAGTGGAATACAGTACAGTACAGTGGAATAAAGTACAGTACAGTAGTACAGTACAGTACAGTACAGTACTGAACACACAAAAATGATAATTTACCCATTTCTTTTGGCATCCATTGTTAGGTATGCCCATATGATGACCACGGATATGGTCTAAAAGTGTGAAAAACGTATTTTTTATGTGATCACATGATACATGATAAATGATAACATTTGATAACATTTCACTACGCCTTTAACAGGTTCTGGAGGCACAGGAGTCAAGTCGCTGGTCCCAACCCGTCTGGGATGGCAGACCATTTAGGCCCATATAAGGACATATGTGTCTGTGTCTATGTGTGTTCCCTGTATTCCCAAATATAGAGTTTCCATCTCATATAGAGTTCCCTAGGAAATCAGTTTGTTGGTTTTGGGTTGCTATGGCAACCTACGGTTTACCAATCAGTGCACTGCTTGGGAGGCCAGCGTGATATCACGGAAGGAACTCCTTATTTGGGCGCGGCTGACACAGGACTGTGTGTGTGTGTGTGTAGGGTTGAGGAATGGAAATGAGTACTGGGCTATGTATGACCGCCTCCCTGAAAGAGAGGAGCTCCAGAAAGTTGGAGTGTTTGTGGACTCCTGCGGGAGGTTTGCACATGCTCAGTGTAAACAGGAACTGCGATGATGGAGTGTTCCAGCAGAGGTGCTAGATAGAAAGCTCATAACTTTCATGTAAATAATGAGATCCAGAACAGTTGAGAAGTAAACAGCATTCACCCTTCCCTTTTCAAATGTTTTATATCATCCACAGCACTTGAATGAACAGTATCCATGTTTCTTTGTCATTTCACAAAAATAAAAGTTTGACACATGTACTAATTAAAGAACATGGAAAATCCACAAAAGAAAATATACAAAAACATTAACATTTAGTAAATGTACTTGTCCTTTATCTTTCAGTCTGTTATACACAACATTTTTTCCACAGTTATGAAATTGATATACTTTTAAAAATAAAAACAAAATCAACTTTGTACTATTCTCTTTTTGTGATATCCTTTTTATTATTTCAGTTCAGGGTCAGCAACTTTCATGCACCTCTAGCACCTCTGCTGGAACACTCCATCATCGCAGTTCCTGTTTACACTGAGCATGTGCAAACCTCCCGCAGGAGAGTGGGCCGCACCTCCGTGCACCATCCTCTTTATTTGTCCTAGATTGAAGGCAGGAAGTCAAGCAGGAAGTGCTGAATGCATTCGCTGAAGGCACGCTGCGTCGCTGCCCAGGTGACGTCACTCATGCGACTCCTCCATGTGTCTCGCTGCCACTCAAGTGACTACTGGCCAATCACAGCGTGTCTTTTCCGGGACTTATGTTACGCACGCGGAAGCTTGACAAGTTTCGCAAGGAATCTCGTGAAAACCGCTCCTTCGATTTTGACATGCGCCTACTGTCTGTCCCTTCAAAAACCAATAAAAAGGCGTAAGCCGCAAAAAATATCTTAAAAAAAAAAAAAAAAAGTCATGCTGTACGAAACAAAACGTTTTTTTTCTCATATATTGACATCTGTAGAAAACAGTAAACAGACATGTAGGCCCACGATTCGATTCGGATTCTTGGGGTCACAATTTGATTCAAAATCTTTTTTTTTCCAGATTCAAAACGATTCTCTATTCAAAATGATTCTCGATTCAATACATAGGATTTCATCACAATCTACTCCAGTCTTGAACTGAAGTGACTACAGTAACTTGAAAATGACTGAAGATGATGTTTACTGTGATTACATTTACATTTCATATCACAAATACCATGTAGTGATAACTGTAAAAAAAAACAAAAAAAAAACAGGAATCGCGATTCTAATTCGAATCGATTTTTTGACACCCCTACACTAGAGTGCTATGTCTACATAAAATGCTATCAAAATGACTCTAGTTTAGCCTTTGCATACGCCTGTAAGGTCGAGGCTATAGCAAGTGCTACGGGCTACGATGGTGTCTGAAAGGTGGGTTTTCAGACTACGGCGGAATTTGTGCAAATTCATGGATAAGGGTGTTTAATACAAAAAGGTATAAAACTTATTTTTGTTGAAAATATTTGTGGAGCTTAATTGAACGCGGCATGATTTGGCCTGGTTTGTTTCACCGTGCCAAAAAACGCTTTTCCATTTTGGTACTCCCCTAATTTTCATCTACTTCAATTTAGATATTTCGAACACTTATTATGACCACATGAACCCCCACCGCGTCCCCATTATTGGCATGTCATACTACCGTAGGCGGACATTCGTTGAAAACACACTAAGGCCTCACTCAGACCTTTACTGCATTGCTGTATGCTTGTTGGATGAATGTTGTGTAGTGTCATGGCCGCCCCAATGCATTTCCAATGGGAGTCACATGGTTTGACACATTTGTGTTGTATGAGGGGGAGGGGCGCAGTCGAAACACAGCCGAAAGCCATACAACAGCTTGTAGTCCAAAATGTGGACTACAAACTATGTGACTTCCATTGGAAATGCATTGGGGCTGCCATGACACTACACAACATTCATCCAACAAGCATACAGCAATGCAGTAAAGGTCTGAGTGAGGCCTAAGACAAAAGGTGAAAATATCAAAGCTTGTATAGACGGGATATTTGATGTACCCAGGTTAGCAAGTCTAAATTCTTTGGGGGGGGGGGGGAACATCTAATGTTGCAAATATTAGCCCATTCTGGGCGGGAACCCCTTTTGGTGTTTTAAGCATTATGTTATGCTTTAGCTATTGAAAAATAGCAGATCTACAAGCTCATAGCGCGGCACTCGCGCTATGAGCTTGTAGATCTGCTATTTTTTTTTTAATTGTGAAAATGTGCCTCAAATCTTTGAATATATATTATTACAGGGTGAACATTTTAACTCAAATATTTGCTTCTGGGGGGGAGGTCCCTGGAACAACATATTTTCAGATGAGGGTCGGCGGCCAATTACATATCATTCTGGGGGTTCTTGACATGAAAATGTTTGAGAACCACTGACATAGAAACATGCGTTTTCTCCAGAAAACTGACAGGATTTAGAATCGAGCTCATAGGACTCTAAATGATCGACGCCTGGTGCAACCTATACGTTGTTCTACCCTTGATGCCGGCGCGCTCTGTGTCTCATCAGCTATTGCTATACATGTAGCAACATAACTATTTAAAAAAATAATTAAGCAGAATTTGAAGGTTTTCAGAAACCTTAGGTCAGGCCCTAGAAGGCGTTCCCAGATTCGGCCTCAGGCATCAATGGGTTACAAAGTTAAGTAAACAAATACCTGAGTCCTCCTTAAGTGGCTTTATTATCTGCAGTGCCAATTTCCATTCCAAAGCAGCTGAAATCAGTATTGCCGTTAACCTGCTTTTGCATCCTGTGGCAACGCAACACAAAGTAAATCAAAGTCAAAATTAATTCAAAATAATGCAAAATGTATTTCTCAACAACAAAAAAGTAAATATTCACATCAAGGCGTAACATTTAAGGAGTGGCTCACCCCCACAATCACTCATCCCATGAGTTGAATACAAAAGACATTTTTGTTTGTTTGTTTGTTTGTTTTGGACGCATTACTTCCTGATCCAATATCAAATAGATCCAATTAAGTAAATAGGGGGACAATTAAGCTTAACGGGCAGCAACGCTATAAACTTAATTGGACGATGCAAGTCGTTTTGGAATTGATAAAGGAAATGTTGATAAAAGTTTTACTGTTAAAAAGATTTGGCCCCACCGTTTACTTTCATTCATCGAATGTTGGGGAGAGTAATGGATCATTTTGGAGTGAACCACTCTTTCGCTAAACATACTGTGTGACTTGACTTGGTTCAAGAGCCAAGTACCTTCATACGTTGGGGGGGGGGGGAGACAGGGGATCAGACACAACATCGATAATACTTCAATTCCATAGGACATTGAAGGACCAATGGAAGGACCAATTCAACAACAGGTAATACTGAGTGGAGCGGTTATGTATAATCTATAGTTTTGTGTTTTGTTTTTAGACGGCGTAGCACCGAATGTCCCCTCACATTTAGCCTTGTAAATATGGAGCTCCACAGGTGATTATTTTCCCCAAATATAGAGTACCACACAGCTCTAGACTGGCCAACAAGTACTGACTGACTGCACAGGAAAGATGCAGTTACGCGGACCCATTTTTGAGAGGGGCGCTAAGCCCCTCCCTAAGTCTGGCTTTTGAAATTGTTATGGCAGCCAGGACTTTTAGTGTTTGTTTAGAGCACTAAATGTGACGTGGCAGCCAAGTCTATGGACTTTTAACACTTTAAACAAACGCGCCGCTCATTCACACGTGTGATTTTTTGTTTATTTTTACGGCAAGGCAAGGCTGTGTATTTGTCACATTTAATACTTCATTAAAAACCATTCTGGGCGGGAACCCCTTTTGGTGTTTTAACTAAGCATTGTTATACTTTAGCTATTGAAAAATAGCAGATCTACAAGCTCATAGCGCGCCACCGAGTGGCGCGCTACGAGCTTGTAGGTCTGCTATTTTTTTTTTAATTGTGAAAATGTGCCTCAAATCTTTGAATATATATTATTACAGGGTGAACATTTTAACTCAAATATTTGCTTCTGGGGGGGAGGTCCCTGGAACAACATATTTTCAGATGAGGGTCGGCGGCCAATTACATATCATTCTGGGGGTTCTTGACATGAAAATGTTTGAGAACCACTGACATAGAAACATGCGTTTTCTCCAGAAAACTGACAGGATTTAGAATCGAGCTCATAGGACTCTAAATGATCGACGCCTGGTGCAACCTATACGTTGTTCTACCCTTGATGCCGGCGCGCTCTGTGTCTCATCAGCTATTGCTATACATGTAGCAACATAACTATTTAAAAAAATAATTAAGCAGAATTTGAAGGTTTTCAGAAACCTTAGGTCAGGCCCTAGAAGGCGTTCCCAGATTCGGCCTCAGGCATCAATGGGTTACAAAGTTAAGTAAACAAATACCTGAGTCCTCCTTAAGTGGCTTTATTATCTGCAGTGCCAATTTCCATTCCAAAGCAGCTGAAATCAGTATTGCCGTTAACCTGCTTTTGCATCCTGTGGCAACGCAACACAAAGTAAATCAAAGTCAAAATTAATTCAAAATAATGCAAAATGTATTTCTCAACAACAAAAAAGTAAATATTCACATCAAGGCGTAACATTTAAGGAGTGGCTCACCCCCACAATCACTCATCCCATGAGTTGAATACAAAAGACATTTTTGTTTGTTTGTTTGTTTGTTTTGGACGCATTACTTCCTGATCCAATATCAAATAGATCCAATTAAGTAAATAGGGGGACAATTAAGCTTAACGGGCAGCAACGCTATAAACTTAATTGGACGATGCAAGTCGTTTTGGAATTGATAAAGGAAATGTTGATAAAAGTTTTACTGTTAAAAAGATTTGGCCCCACCGTTTACTTTCATTCATCGAATGTTGGGGAGAGTAATGGATCATTTTGGAGTGAACCACTCTTTCGCTAAACATACTGTGTGACTTGACTTGGTTCAAGAGCCAAGTACCTTCATACGTTGGGGGGGGGGGGAGACAGGGGATCAGACACAACATCGATAATACTTCAATTCCATAGGACATTGAAGGACCAATGGAAAGAACCAATTCAACAACAGGTAATACTGAGTGGAGCGGTTATGTATAATCTATAGTTTTGTGTTTTGTTTTTAGACGGCGTAGCACCGAATGTCCCCTCACATTTAGCCTTGTAAATATGGAGCTCCACAGATGATTATTTTCCCAAATATAGAGTACCACACAGCTCTAGACTGGCCAACAACAAGTACTGACTGACTGCACAGGAAAGATGCAGTTACACGGACCCATTTTTGAGAGGGGCGCTAGCCCCTCCCCAAGTCTGGCTTTTGAAATTACGTCATGGCAGCCAGGACTTTTAGTGTTTGTTTAGAGTACTAAATGTGACGTGGCAGCCAAGTCTATGGACTTTTAACGCGTACAACACTTTAAACAAACGCGCCGCTCATTCACACGTGTGATTTTTTGTTTGTTTTTTAACGGCAAGGCAAGCCTGTGTATTTGTCACATTTAATACTTCATTAAAACCCATTCTGGGCGGGAAACCCTTTTGGTGTTTTAACTAAGCATTATGTTATGCTTTAGCTATTGAAAAATAGCAGATCTACAAGCTCATAGCACGCCACCGAGTGGCGCGCTACGAGCTTGTAGGTCTGCTATTTTTGAAAAATCGTAAAAATGCGGCACAAATCTTTGAATATATATTCTTTCAGAGCGAACGTTTTTTTTAATTTCGACGTCAGGCCTAAAT
The DNA here is from genome assembly GCF_951216825.1 of Electrona antarctica. NCBI lineage: Eukaryota > Metazoa > Chordata > Actinopteri > Myctophiformes > Myctophidae > Electrona > Electrona antarctica. Next base: position 55,594,285 of record NC_136810.1, read on the forward strand.
GGGTTAACATTTGGTCATGGAACTCAGCGAGGGGTCAGAATGAGCTGAAACCTCACACAACATCTGGTATATACTCCATACAGTATATACAGTACAGATGACTGAATAGGGGCCACAGGTGAAGCCACGCCGTAATTAGGGCCCGTCTTGTTAATTAATAGACGACGAACTGATTAACACATTATTTTTACCTTAAAAACACAGAGCAATATAAGAGGACAAGACAAGAGGGGCCTCGTTGAAAAGAAAAGAACAAAAAAAACAAACAAAAAACAATGCCCGATAAATCTCTGAAGCTGGCTATAGTTAGGCGTTTACCCCACCCAGGTGCTCGATTAATCAACGTTATATAAATCAATGATGGGTGCCGGGTGGGGTAAACTGCATTTATATAGATTGCATTTATATTACTGTACTTTTCTTTCTCTCCCTTTTTTCAATTTAGTCGCCATGTTGTTCAGTATCCAAACCGTCCCCGTCGTCACTGCCAGCCGCTACTGATGTTGTTGTGGTGGAGGGTGTCTGCAGTAACCCGACTCAGCCAGATGGGGCAGCAGAGAGTACTCTAGCTGCCGCTGATTGGCCAGGCCGTTTGGTGGAGAACCCAGTGTACTCTCTGCTGCCCCATCTGGCGGAGTCAGGTTATGTCTGCAGAGCAGTGGTTCCCAAACTTTTTCCTGTCGAGGAACCCCCAAATTTACACTCATTAGCCTGCGGACCCCCATTTGAAAAGATATGCCAGGGACCCCCCCCCCCCCATAAGAGAAGATTTTTACAGCTCTAGCAATGCTTCCCACTTGCGAACGTGGCCAATAGACGCTTTTCACGGAAGCCATATTACCGTAACCCATTCAGCACAGGAACCCATTTTGATGTTTCAAGCATTATGTTATATTTTAGCTATTGACAAAAAGCAGATCTACAGGCTCATAGCGAGCTTGTAGATCTGCTATTTTTCTTTTTTTAAATCGTGAAAATGTGTCGCAAATTTGGAATGTATATTCTTTCAGAGCGAACGCTTTTAACTCAAATCTTTGCTTCTGGGGGGGGGTCGTCCCTGGAACAACATATTTTCAGATGGAGGGTCTGCGGCCAAATACATTTTTGGGGGTCCTTGACGTGAGATAGTTTGAGAACCACTGACAAACGGTCATGAAACTGACACTTTGTAGAATCTGGTCTCTAGTCCTAAAGGGGTTATAACACAAATGGTTGTGGACTGTTACCTCTTAATAAACCCCAGGAAGATTAGCTGATGGTATGCATCAGCTAAACAGCAAAAACGGCTGAAATCTAGCTGTTTTTGCTCTTTTACATTACAAACGGGGCTTAAAAGTGAGCCAACATGCACAATAGCAGCACCCTGCTGGCTCTGCTGTATGACCTGAATGTAACAGAGCCTTAGTCCATTGAGACCTGGAACGCATCCATGTCACGTTAGCGTTTAACCACATTAACCATTAACCCATTTTGGGGCGGGAACCCCTTTTGGTGTTTTAAACATTGTTATAATTTAGCTATTGAAAAATAGCAGATCTACAAGCTCATAGCGCGCCACCGAGTGGCGCGCTATGAACTTGTAGGTCTGCTATTTTTTGAAAAATCGTTAAAATGTGCCTCAAATCTTTCCGAAAATTGTCATGATTTTTTTTATTTTATTTCGACGTCAGGCCTGAATGGGTTAATTAATATCACTGGTAACATTACACAACAATTTATATATCAATATGGCTGCCGTGAAAAAGGCCTACATTTTTGTCGGAGTCCAAGCTGGTACGAATATACGGAGGAATCAACCCCCAGAACCACCCATAATAATGATGTTGATTATTATTATTATTATTATTAGTCACAATAAGACACTATTTGCCCCATCCTTATAGAAAACATCTGCGAGAGAGGAAGGAATGACTCATTTCAATGAAAGACAATAATATGGTACAAGAAATTACAAAAATAAGATTTGAATAATCTTAAATCCATTGTACATTCTTTCTCCTTTCTCGCTTGTTGGGAGGGGAGTGGCAGACTGGATGTTGTAGTAGCACACACACTGCCATTCTTACCCTGCGTAGGCATACATATACATATATATATACACATATACATATATATATATATATATATATATATATGTGTTCTCCCTTGCAGCAGTGAGGCTATTGTGAAGTCTCTTTGTGGGTGTTAAGGTCCCTACACACCGGGCGCGATTTTTAGCGGCGTTTCTCCATTGGGTTTTCCGAAAAACGCGTCCAGTGTGCAACCACCTTTATCGTGGACTATGATATGAAGGCAACGTTGCAGCCGTTGGCAGGTGTTTCTCGTAAGTGTCCGTGGCCGTTAGAGCAGGCCTCCTGTCTGGGAGGAGGTCTGGAGGAGGAGGAGGAGGAGGAGGAGGAGGAGGAGGGGGGTGGTGGTCTCTGTCGACCCCCCAGCTCTGGTGCCTCTAACCTGGGAGGAGCCTCAGCGTCCGTGTGGAACCCCAGGATGTCACTTATTGAATGAGGCAGATCCTGAGGGGGGGGATAATATATTTTTATTACAAAATAAAAATATTAAAAAACTGGAAGCGAACGCAGCTCGTAAATTGCAATAACAACAATTAGAATTACGTACTTTTTTTTTGTAAGTTTTCTTTTTTTTAGGTTTTTTTTTTCTTTCTTTAAAAAAAAAAGTTTTCTACTGTGCGTGCGTGCGCGTGTTTTTTTGTGTGATACAGCTGCGCCCTCTGGTGGCGGGCGGGTGGTGGCGGGCGGGTGGTGTCACCGCGTGACACACACAACAGACATGTTCTGCTGGTTTACATCGTAATGGCTCACTAGTACTACATTCGCAATAACATGGTACAAATTCTGTCTATTCGCTCAATTAATTTTAGGGGCCAAATATAGTATGAAGAACATGGGTGACGTGGTCCAGTGTTGTTTTTGGCAGCAGATTTTGATTTTAGTTTTAGTCATAGTCTCTTGAATAGTTTTTACTTAGTTTAGTCACATTTTTAGTCACCTGGAATGTTTTAGTGTTTAGTCTAGTTTTAGTCGACTAAACAGTTGATTTAGTCTTGATGCCGATACGTTTTTTTTCACTTGCTGAAAATAGCCGATCTACAAGCTCACAACGCGTCACAGCGCGACGTGTTGTGGGCTTGTAGATCGGCTATTTTCAGCATGTAACTAATTGTAAAATGACGTATACTGGATCACTTCTCCACTAGTCCCTTCCTGACATTTTGGTCTAGTTTTTATTTGTTGACGAAATTGTCAATACATTTTGTCTTAGTTTTAGTCATCATAGCTTAGTTTTTATTTAGTTTCCATTTAGTTTGTCAGTGGAAAAAGGTAGTCGACGGACGTCGGACATTTTTCGTTTTAGTTGACGAAATAAAGACTGACGTGGTCCTTTGACATAAATGACATTGCAGATCTGAAGGATAGCTAATTCACAAAAATATGAGCAATGCTATAAAGGTTTGTGCTACTCATTAGGTAGGGATGTGTAAAAGTGTCCAAAATGAAAATAAATTACTATAATTCAATATTAACGATTAATCCATAGTCAAGGGGGAGGGCGGCCATTAAAAAAAAAGAAAATCACACCCATGTGAAGTGAGGAGCGCTCTTATCATCATACATCATCATGATGTAACATGTCGATTTGCTGACTTACCGGTACATTCTCCATTCATTGTCAATGGGAATTTTGTGTAGGACAAAAATGCCGATTTGCTCGTCCACATACAGTATGACGTAAATTCTCCATTCATTGTCAATGGGAATTTTGTGTTAGGTAATATTCTGTTACCCACATAAATGTTGCCTCAATCAGGCTAATGATAAAATATACATTACCATCAGTACCAATAATGCAGGCACACTTTGGTAAGCCTGTAGCCCTGTGCTCAACATTGCACCATATAGAACTCAAGTCACCTGCATTAGGCCTAAGCTATGAAAATAAATGGTATCCTCTGAAATGTAGTTACTATGGGCAGGATTTCAATGACAATATAGGCTACAACATTTTCTTTTTATATAAAAAACTATATATATATATTTAATATCATCAACACAACACATTTAATTATAAGGATTATAATAGTGTCAATATTGGTAACAGACAATCAGTGGTGATTTTTTATCCCAACCAAATTGTCAGTTGATAATCCCTTTACAGAGGGTGTAGGACAGGGGTGGGCAACTGGCGGCCCGGGGGCCACATGCGGCCCCCACTTCACTTAATGCGGCCCGCTTGTTAATATCAGAATACTGGTATAGTATTGATTTCAGCTGTTACAATTCAAAACCAGCTTTAATTATTTGACTAGTATTAAATGACTAGTACTTAATGACTAGTATTAAAATGTTATTGTCTTTTTGTGTCCAATGTAGTTATGTTAACAGTTCATAAAGTGAACATAACTACAACTAAATGCATTTGAAATTCAATAAAAAGGTTACTTTTCAGGTTTTCAATTCAAATATAGCAAAAATAGCCGATCTACAAGCTCAAAACGCGTCGCAGTGCGACGCGTTTTGAGCTTGTAGATCGGCTATTTTTGCTACGACAGTAATATGTACTGTGGCCCTCTGGAGTGAGTGTGGAAATATATTGGCCCTCGCCATCGTCAAAGTTGCCCACCCCTGGTGTAGGAGGTTTATAAACTGGTTGTACCTACCTTGCAATTCTTTATCTGCAAGCAAATAGATTCTGATTTTTGGAGGATTTCCTCAATATCCAGCTTCATGGAAAGTTCGTTGATGTGCTGTTGAACGGTAAGGAAAGGTTTTAGAAGTTATCGCATCACCAGGTCCATTCTCACTTCCACAACTTGCACACAAATACATTTGGTTTCAGCCCGTTTCTAAACTAGTGGCTGAAGACCCAAAGGAAGTGACTATAAAAAAGGTCCTTGCCGACTGAAGTGTTGTTCAGAAAAAACTGTGGAAAATTGCCGAAAAAACTCATTTAGGCCCGACGTCGAAATAAAAAAAACGTTTGAGTTTTCTGAAATACCTCATGTTTCTGTATCAGTGGTGCTCAATATTTCATGTCAAGGACCCCAAAAATGATATGTAATAGTTATAGAATAGAATAGAAAGAATATATATTCAAAGATTTGTGCCGCATTTTTAAAAAAAATCAAAAATAGCAGACCTACAAGCTCGTAGCGCGCCACTCGGTGGCGCGCTATGAGCTTGTAGATCTATTTTTCAATAGCTAAAGTATAACATAAATGCTTAGTTAAAACACCAAAAGGGGTTCCCGTCCAGAATGGGTTAACGGAGAGATATGCTAAAAGTTAATTGTGTCAATCTATTGGAGGACCATTGCTTTGGATTATATTTAAGGTGACAATAGTTACCTTGAGGATTTCATTGAAGCCGTAGTTCTCCTCCATGATTTTACGTTTCTCTGAGTCGAGGATGGCACAGCACACGAGGAGATGGAAGTTTTGGCAAGGCAAGGCAGTCCACATGACCTGACACATGACAATTCTATCAATTAAAAGGCTGCGTTTTACAATTCTATCAATTAAACGGCTGCGTTTTACAATTCTATCAATTAAACGGCTGCGTTTTACAATTATATCAATTAAACGGCTGCGTTTTACAATTCTATCAATCAAACGGCTGCGTTTTACAATTCTATCAATCAAACGGCTGCGTTTTACAATTCTATCAATCAAACGGCTGCGTTTTACAATTCTATCAATTAAACGGCTGCGTTTTACAATTCTATCAATTAAACGGCTGCGTTTTACAATTCTATCAATCAAACGGCTGCGTTTTACAATTCTATCAATCAAACGGCTGCGTTTTACAATTCTATCAATTAAACGGCTGCGTTTTACAATTCTATCAATCAAACGGCTGCGTTTTACAATTCTATCAATCAAACGGCTGCGTTTTACAATTCTATCAATCAAACGGCTGCGTTTTACAATTCTATCAATTAAACGGCTGCGTTTTACAATTCTATCAATTAAACGGCTGCGTTTTACAATTCTATCAATCAAACGGCTGCGTTTTACAATTCTATCAATCAAACGGTTGCGTTTTACAATTCTATCAATCAAACGGTTGCGTTTTACAATTCTATCAATCAAACGGCTGCGTTTTACAATTCTATCAATTAAACGGCTGTGTTTTACAATTATATCAATCTAACGGCTGCGTTTTATGCATTTATGTATGAAAGGTGCTATATAAATACAGTTTATTATTATTATCTATCTATCTATCTATAAATGCACCAAGTATCTGTGTGTACGTACGTACGTACGTACGTACGTATGTCTGTAATCTCATGTGTATGTCTGTATCTCATGTAACTCGAGAACCGTTCGCCCCACCGACTTCAAATTCGACACACGCGTTTCACACCCCCACAGTTAGTGCACTGCCCGGTGTCGAGCCCGTCAGATAGCCGGTTGTCCCGAACCACCACAAAAGACTCTGCCCGGGCTCTGGACCTGATCATCCCTATATCTCCATATATGGAGCTGGCCTGTTCTGACATCACAACGATTGTTCTGACATCACAATAAAATAATGTTCTGCATAGACTCCATATTTGGTCATGCCTGACAAAATAGATAAACCATAACAATCAAGATGACATAATGGGACTGCGGTGTTGTGCGCTAGCCTGCTAGGTGAGTTCTGGAACACTGGAACGTTTCCTCACCTCCCAGAGTCGCAGCACGTCCTGGAAGCTGAGTTCCCTCTTGAAACGGATCAGTAACCAGCGGAAGCAAAAATACAGGAATCCAGAATCCTGTGACTCTGCAGTGCAAACACAAAAGGGTGAAAACAATTTAAGTGGTGCACTGCACAGCAAAAAATAAAAAGGAAATCACTACTAGTTTTACTATGCCGAAAAGTATGAAATATTTATTTAGCAAGGTAAAGTGTAATGCTCAATCATTCTAGTCACTTTCACAACTGGGTGGGGTAATTTTAGCGTTGTTTTATTTTACGTTAGCAGCTGCATGTTTTAAACTTTTTTCTGATTCTTGCTTTGATGTTCAGCACCTGGCCTAAATACAGCTACAAGACATGCACACAATTTCCTCTATGAACTGTTAAATATAACGGCAGCGGTGGCTCAGTGGTAGAGTGGCTGGATGGTAACCGCAAGGTTGCCAGTTCGAACTCCCCCAGAGTTAGTGTCGCAGTGTCCTCGAGCAAGACACTGAACCCCTAATTGCTCCTGATGTGCTGGTTGGTGCTAGGGGTGGGCGATATGGACAAAAGTATTATCACGATATTTTTTCACGTTTATCACGATACACGATATTATCACGATATTTTTTCGCGCGTTTTTGAGGGGCGCTAGCCCCTCCTATATACGGGTTTAATGTTTGTTTTTAATTCAATGTTTGTTTTAAAAACGACAATGACAATGAAGAGAAATTAATGTTTGTTTTGTCCCTAACACAAACATTAAATCCCTTAACAATAAAGAGAATTTAATGTTTGTTTTGACACTGTTTGTTTTACATCATTACATCACATCATAGCAATCAGAGCACCCCTCACTTCACACAGGTGTGATTTACAGTACAACGTAACAAAAAACTAAAAGAAATACCATTTAGTAGACCCTCCAGAAAAACGTGGGCAAAAATATTATTATTATTTAATATTGATTATGCGATGGAATTTGCAGGTTTTATGTGAATTTATGCAGCAAAATATGA